>NC_069502.1:370888328-371065828 GCF_027579735.1 Bombina bombina
GGCACAGTGCGTTTTTTTACTAAAAAAGATTATAACCAAGTTGTAAGTTTTTTTGCTAGTGTGTTAAACATGTCTGACTCAGAGGAAGATATCTGTGTCATTTGTTCCAATGCCAAGGTGGAGCCCAATAGAAATTTATGTACTAACTGTATTGATGCTACTTTAAATAAAAGTCAATCTGTACAATGTGAACAAATTTCACCAAACAGCGAGGGGAGAGTTATGCCGACTAACTCGCCTCACGCGACAGTACCTGCATCTCCCGCCCGGGAGGTGCGTGATATTTTGGCGCCTAGTACATCTGGGCGGCCATTACAGATAACATTACAAGATATGGCTACTGTTATGACTGAAGTTTTGTCTAAATTACCAGAACTAAGAGGCAAGCGTGATCACTCTGGGGTGAGAACAGAGTGCGCTGACAATGCTAGGGCCATGTCTGATACTGCGTCACAGCTCGCAGAGCATGAGGACGGAGAGCTTCATTCTGTGGGTGACGGTTCTGATCCAAACAGATTGGACTCAGATATTTCAAATTTTAAATTTAAATTGGAGAACCTCCGTGTACTACTAGGGGAGGTCTTAGCAGCTCTCAACGATTGTAACACCGTTGCAATACCAGAGAAACTGTGTAGGTTGGATAAATACTTTGCGGGTACCGGCGAGTACTGACGTTTTTCCTATACCTAAGAGACTAACTGAAATTGTTACTAAGGAGTGGGATAGACCCGGTGTGCCGTTCTCACCCCCTCCAATATTTAGAAAGATGTTTCCAATAGACGCCACCACTCGGGACTTATGGCAAACGGTCCCCAAGGTGGAGGGAGCAGTTTCTACTTTAGCTAAGCGTACCACTATCCCGGTGGAGGATAGCTGTGCTTTCTCAGATCCAATGGATAAAAAATTAGAGGGTTACCTTAAGAAAATGTTTATTCAACAAGGTTTTATATTACAACCCCTTGCATGTATCGCGCCGATTACGGCTGCGGCAGCATTTTGGATTGAGTCGCTTGAAGAGAACCTTAGTTCCTCTACGCTAGACGACATTACGGACAGGCTTAGAGTCCTTAAACTAGCTAATTCTTTCATTTCGGAGGCCGTAGTACATTTAACCAAACTTACGGCTAAGAACTCAGGATTCGCCATACAGGCACGCAGGGCACTGTGGCTAAAATCCTGGTCAGCTGATGTTACTTCTAAGTCCAAATTACTTAATATACCTTTCAAGGGGCAGTCCTTATTCGGGCCCGGTTTGAAAGAAATTATCGCTGACATTACGGGAGGTAAGGGCCACGCCCTACCTCAAGACAAGGCCAAAGCTAAGGCTAGACAGTCTAATTTTCGTCCCTTTCGGAATTTCAAAACAGGAGCAGCATCAACCTCCACTGCACCAAAACAGGAAGGAGCTGTTGCTCGTTACAGGCAAGGCTGGAAGCCTAACCAGTCCTGGAACAAAAGCAAGCAGGCCAGGAAACCTGCTGCTGCCCCAAAGACAGCATGAACCGAGAGCCCCCGATCCGGGACCGGATCTAGTAGGGGGCAGACTCTCTCTCTTCGCCCAGGCCTGGGCAAGAGATGTTCAGGATCCCTGGGCACTAGAGATCATATCTCAGGGATACCTTCTAGACTTCAAATTATCTCCCCCAAGAGGGAGATTTCATCTGTCAAGGTTGTCAACAAACCAGATAAAGAAAGAAGCGTTTCTACGCTGCGTACAAGATCTGTTAACAATGGGAGTGATCCATCCGGTTCCGTGGTCGGAACAAGGACAAGGGTTTTACTCAAACCTGTTTGTGGTTCCCAAAAAAGAGGGAACTTTCAGGCCAATCTTAGATTTAAAGACTCTAAACAAATTCCTAAGAGTTCCATCGTTCAAAATGGAAACTATTCGGACAATCTTACCCATGATCCAAGAGGGTCAGTACATGACCACAGTGGATTTAAAGGATGCTTACCTTCACATACCGATCCACAAAGATCATCACCGGTATCTAAGGTTTGCCTTCTTAGACAGGCACTACCAGTTTGTAGCTCTTCCATTCGGATTGGCTACGGCTCCAAGAATCTTCACAAAGGTTCTGGGTGCCCTTCTAGCGGTACTAAGACCGCGAGGGATTTCGGTAGCTCCGTACCTAGACGACATTCTAATACAAGCTTCAAGCTTTCAAACTGCCAAGTCTCATACAGAGTTAGTTCTGGCATTTCTAAGGTCGCATGGATGGAAAGTGAACGAAAAGAAGAGTTCTCTCTTTCCTCTCACAAGAGTTCCATTCTTGGGGACTCTTATAGATTCTGTAGAAATGAAGATTTACCTGACAGAAGACAGGTTAACAAAACTTCAAAATGCATGCCGCGTCCTTCATTCCATTCAACACCCGTCAGTAGCTCAATGCATGGAGGTGATCGGCTTAATGGTAGCGGCAATGGACATAGTACCTTTTGCACGCCTACACCTCAGACCGCTGCAATTATGCATGCTAAGTCAGTGGAATGGGGATTACTCAGATTTGTCCCCTACTCTGAATCTGAATCAAGAGACCAGAAATTCTCTTCTATGGTGGCTTTATCGGCCACACCTGTCCAGGGGGATGCCATTCAGCAGGCCAGACTGGACAATAGTAACAACAGACGCCAGCCTACTAGGTTGGGGCGCTGTCTGGAATTCTCTGAAGGCTCAGGGACTATGGAATCAGGAAGAGAGTCTCCTTCCAATAAACATTCTGGAATTGAGAGCAGTTCTCAATGCCCTTCTGGCTTGGCCCCAGTTAATAACTCGGGGGTTCATCAGGTTTCAGTCGGACAACATCACGACTGTAGCTTACATCAACCATCAGGGAGGGACAAGAAGCTCCCTAGCAATGATGGAAGTATCAAAGATAATTCGCTGGGCAGAGTCTCACTCTTGCCACCTGTCAGCAATCCACATCCCGGGAGTGGAGAACTGGGAGGCGGATTTCTTGAGTCGCCAGACTCTTCATCCGGGGGAGTGGGAACTTCATCCGGAGGTCTTTGCCCAAATACTTCGACGTTGGGGCAAACCAGAGATAGATCTCATGGCGTCTCGCCAGAACGCCAAACTTCCTCGCTACGGGTCCAGATCCAGGGATCCGGGAGCAGTTCTGATAGATGCTTTGACAGCACCTTGGAACTTCAGGATGGCTTATGTGTTTCCACCCTTCCCGCTGCTTCCTCGATTGATTGCCAAAATCAAACAGGAGAGAGCATCAGTAATTCTAATAGCACCTGCTTGGCCACGCAGGACTTGGTATGCAGATCTAGTGGACATGTCATCCTGTCCGCCTTGGTCTCTACCTCTAAGACAGGACCTTCTGATACAGGGTCCATTCAAACATCAAAATCTAACTTCTCTGAAGCTGACTGCTTGGAAATTGAACGCTTGATTTTATCAAAACGTGGTTTTTCTGAGTCGGTTATTGATACCCTGATTCAGGCTAGGAAGCCTGTTACCAGAAGGATTTACCATAAAATATGGCGGAAATACCTATACTGGTGCGAATCCAAAGGTTACTCCTGGAGTAAGGTTAGGATCGCTAGGATATTGTCTTTTCTACAAGAAGGTTTAGAAAAGGGTTTATCAGCTAGTTCATTAAAGGGACAGATTTCAGCTCTGTCCATCTTGTTACACAGACGTCTGTCAGAAAATCCAGACGTCCAGTCCTTTTGTCAGGCTTTAGCTAGGATCAAGCCTGTGTTTAAAGCTGTTGCTCCACCATGGAGTTTAAACTTAGTTCTTAACGTTTTACAGGGTGTTCCGTTTGAACCCCTTCATTCCATTGATATAAAAATGTTATCTTGGAAAGTTCTGTTTTTAATGGCTATTTCCTCGGCTCGAAGAGTCTCTGAGTTATCAGCCTTACATTGTGATTCCCCTTATCTGATTTTTCACTCAGACAAGGTAGTTCTGCGTACTAAACCTGGGTTCTTACCTAAGGTAGTCACTAACAGGAACATCAATCAAGAGATTGTTGTCCCATCCTTGTGTCCAAATCCTTCTTCAAAGAAGGAACGTCTTTTACACAATCTGGATGTAGTTCGTGCCCTCAAGTTCTACTTGCAGGCAACTAAAGATTTTCGCCAGACTTCTTCCTTGTTTGTCGTTTACTCTGGACAGAGGAGAGGTCAAAAAGCTTCTGCTACCTCTCTCTCTTTTTGGCTTCGTAGCATAATACGTTTAGCCTATGAGACTGCTGGACAGCAGCCTCCTGAAAGAATTACAGCTCACTCCACTAGAGCTGTGGCTTCCACTTGGGCCTTTAAGAATGAGGCCTCTGTTGAACAGATTTGCAAGGCTGCAACTTGGTCTTCGCTTCATACTTTTTCCAAATTTTACAAATTTGACACTTTTGCTTCTTCGGAGGCTATTTTTGGGAGAAAGGTTCTTCAGGCAGTGGTTCCTTCTGTATAATGAGCCTGCCTATCCCTCCCGTCATCCGTGTACTTTTGCTTTGGTATTGGTATCCCAGAAGTAATGATGACCCGTGGACTGATCACACATAACAGAAGAAAACATAATTTATGCTTACCTGATAAATTCCTTTCTTCTGTTGTGTGATCAGTCCACGGCCCGCCCTGTTTTAAGGCAGGTAAATATCTTTTAAATTATACTCCAGTCACCACTTCACCCTTGGTTACTCCTTTCTCGTTGATTCTTGGTCGAATGACTGGGACTGACGTAGAGGGGAGGAGCTATATGCAGCTCTGCTGGGTGAATCCTCTTGCATTTCCTGTTGGGGAGGAGTTATATCCCAGAAGTAATGATGACCCGTGGACTGATCACACAACAGAAGAAAGGAATTTATCAGGTAAGCATAAATTATGTTATATATATATATATATATATATATATATATATATATATATATATATATATATACATACACACACACATATATATATATATATATATATATATATATATAAACATACATACACACACATATATACACATACAAACACACATACATACATACATATATATATATATATATATATATATATATATATATACACACACACATACATACTAGGGATGGGCGAATGTGCAAATTTTCGAATTTCGAATGTAGAACGAATGTTATTACCGAAATTCGAATTCTAAATTCGAATGTCGATAAGAACGAATATTCTTAAAAATTCGAAAATCGAATGTTATTTACAGTTTTCGAATGTCACTTTCGAATTTGAATGTTATTTACAGTTTTCGAATGTCATTTTCGAATTCGAATGTTTATAATTATATTGAATGTCTACATTCGAAATTCGAATTTTTCGAATTCGAATATAAATTCGAATATTTCTAATTCGAATATAAATTCGAATTTTTCGAATTCGAATATAAATTCGAATTTTTTGAATTCGAATATTGCATAATTCGAATATTACATTTAAAAGCATTAGAAATACTATTACAATCTAAATTCGAATTTTTCGAATTCGAATATTGCATAATTCGAATATTACATTTAAAGAAAAAGCATTAGAAATACTATTACAATCTAAATTTGAATTTTTCGAATTCGAATATTGCATAATTCGAATATTACATTTAAAGAAAAAGCATTAGAAATACTATTACAATCTAAATTCAAATTTTTCGAATTTGAATACACGTATTGCATAATTCGAATATTACATTAAAAGAAAAAGCATTAGAAATACTATTACAATCTAAATTCAAATTTTTCGAATTCGAATACACGTATTGCATAATTCGAATATTACATTTAAAGAAAAAGCATTAGAAATACTATTACAATCTAAATTCGAATTTTTCGAATTTGAATATTGCATAATTCGAATATTACATTTAAAGAAAAAGCATTAGAAATACTATTACAATCTAAATTCGAATTTTTCGAATTTGAATATTGCATAATTCGAATATTACATTTAAAGAAAAAGCATTAGAAATACTATTACAATCTAAATTCAAATTTTTCGAATTCGAATATTGCATAATTCGAATATTACATTTAAAGAAAAAGCATTAGAAATACTATTACAATCTAAATTCGAATTTCTCGAATTCGAATATTTTCGAATGTAATCGTAAAATTCGAAACCGAACATTCGAAAATCGAATGTTAGAATGTTATGTAAACATTCGAAATTCGATTCGAACGAACGAATGTGTTAAAATTTGTGCCGTTTTTCTAATGTTGTGAAACATTCGCCCATCCCTAATACATACATATACATATATATATATATATATATATATACATACATATACATATATATATATATATATATATATATATATATATATATATATATACATACACACATACATACATACACACATACATACATACATACACACACATATATACAAAACACGGAAGGGGGCCTGGGCTGAGCATGTTGCAGGGTCAAGGGATGTGTACCTGGTCCGGTATGAGAGTGAAGTCCCCTTCCGTGTTTTGTATATGTCTGGGGTGATTACATAAGCCTGTGCACACTTCACTTGTTCCCAGTTTGTTGGATTGAGAGCTTGCATTGTGTGGCTGTTTTAGAGTCCCAGGTTTTTGGAAGGGACCTTGTCGTGCTACCTGGGCTTTTTTTTTTGCTTTTAATCTTAGCTGAGAGCTTGTAAGTGAGTGCTGGACTTCCTCTGTGTGTTGTACATATATATATATATATATATATATATGTATATATACACACACACACAGTATATATATATATATATATATATATATATATATATATATATATACACACGCACATATATATGTTAATTTAAAATATATAGCTATAGGAATAGATAGGAATATATATTTACAATAAAAATAACTTTGTCCTGTATGTAAAGAAATGACATGTGAAATATGTACAGTAAATATACAATAAAACACAAATGTATTACACACACACACACACATATATATATATATATATATATATATATATATATATATTATTTTTTTTTATTTATTTAGACATGTATATGTTTGTATATATAAAATATAGCCCTTTGTAGTCAAACAGCTATATCTTGGCACCCTTATAACTTATTTAAATATTTATAAGAATAATTTTTATTAGATATTGTTTATATGAATGTAACTGTAATTTTCAATGTCATTATATTGTGTTTAGTGGAACATTTTTTTTTATTTATTTTTTTAACGCACTACCCATAATACAGGTTTTCAGTCACACTTACCTGACGAGTGTAAAATGCAATTGTGCTCTTGCGTACGGGTTTACTTTCAAATTGTAATACGAACGCTATTTCCAGCGCACGCAAAAAGCTGTATGTTTGCGCGCAAGTTAGTGTGCCACTAGTAATCTAGCTTTAAAGGGACAGTAAACCTAAAAAATAATGTTATATAATTCTGCACTATGTGCAGAATTATATAACATTATTTAGGTGCTATAGCCATAAAACCCTTTTTTCACTTTTAATATTTAAAAAACATACCGCTTTTAAAGACCCGCTCTCTGCTGAGCGGGTCTGTTTTTTTTAGTCAGCGCATCGGGCCAGCTGTATAGTCACAGCCCGGCCCGACCGCGCCATAAGACTAAGTGCAGCTCGCTCCTGCTCTGTCTGACAGCAGGAGCAAGCTTCACTTAATGCTATGGTGCGGTCGGGCCGGGCTGTGACTATACAGCTGGCCCGATGCGCTGACTAAAAAAAAACAGACCCGCTCAGCAGAGAGCAGAGAGCGGGTCTGTAAAAGCGGTACGTTTTTTAAATATTAAAAGTGAAAAAAGGGTTTTATGGCTATAGCACCTAAATAATGTTATATAATTCTGCACATAGTGCAGAATTATATAACATTATTTTTTAGGTTTACTGTCCCTTTAAGTAGTCTAATACTAAAGTTGAGAAATAATAGACCATTCTCAGTAAACCATCCAGAGGCTATGCTAAGAAGCTATTCAGCAAATTAGATGGTGACTGGGTGCAAAGTCTGCCAGATCCTTAGGGTCTAGGTTTGTGTCATGATCCTCAGATATTCAAATGAAGTACTCTACTGCAGCACACAATATATGAGAAAGCCCATACCTTAATATTAGGATGCACACGGAGCAGTGTCCTCTTGCTGTACTCACTGTTGATCCCCAGAGCCAGTTCTACTTCCTTGTACAGCATGACAAATATTTTCACACCTTGTTGCTGTTGGTAAATAACACAGGAATCAGATGTTTGATATTGGTAAGTTAAGCAGTTGTCTCATGTGTATTCAATAGGAGAAGTAGAAATGCGCACTAGTTATCTCAGTGAAATGCATATTTCAAGTGAGTGTTAGCTAAAGATTAGGGGGAGGCTGTGGCAAAATGTAAAAGGGATATGAAAAACAAACTTTTTTTTTTTATTCAACTTACAAAAAATAAATAAAAAAAATATTCCGATTTACTTCTATTATCAAATGTGCTTTGTTCTCATGGTATTCTTTGTTGAAGAGATACCTAGGTAGGCATCTGGTGAACTACATGGTTGGAAATAGTGCTGCCATCTAGTGCTCTTGCAAATGGATAACATTCTTGCAAAACTGCTGCCATATAATGTTCCAGACACGAGCATGCTCCTGAGCTTTTGTCCCTGCTTTTCAACAAAAGATACCAAGAGAACTAATACATTTTTCTAATAGAAGTAAATTAGAAATTTGTTTAAAATGTCATGCTCTATCTGAATCATGAAAGAAAAGAAATTGTGGGTTTCATATCCCTTTAATCCGGACTAACCTGTGAGAACATTTTTGTGTACTACACTGTTTGTTCTGTTTTTAATATAGGATAATGTGGGATCCTGGGCTTTTAATTGCTCCCACTTCCTCTCACTACTCAGTTTAAAGCCGAGCAGAGAAAAAAGGAAACAGATAGGTAGGAAAGACAAAGCAGGCCCTATAGAGGTACAAATAAAAATCTGCCGCCAAGCACTAAAGAGATATGGCGGAGGGTTGTGGACTCTCATAATCCTGAAAGAAAATAATATCATTTAACCCCTTAAGGACCAACGTCCTACAAAAAAATGTCCTTAACGACCAAGGACGTACCCTGTACGTCGTTGGTTCCTTCAAGCGGTGGAAGCGATCCTGATCCTAGAAATCACAAAAAAGGAAAAGCTATTCCTTTGCCTAGCTCTAGTGGACACAGAGGGCGCCCTTGCTTTCGATTAACAAGTGCACCCTCCGCCCTCTCTCTTTGGTGGGGGGGGGGGGAGTAAATAACTATTTAGAAGGAAAAGCAACAGAACATGTTAATAGTAAATATACTGCTTATTTCAGTTGAATTAACAGCACAGTTTTAAAAAGCAGCGTTTTAATCTTTTGATTTGAACATTTTGTCCTTTTAATGTATTTTTTTATATATAGTTGTAAACAAAAAAGTCCCAAACAAAAAATAAATAAATAAAAACATGTTATACTCTGCCACTTAGTTTAAAATGTTCTTATTAAATAAACTTACCGCTTTTCTTTTTAGGATGCAGTCCAATCTCCATCGGTTGCCTTCTACAACTGGACGCTTGAGAAAGATTTCAGGGCTTAACCTAGAATTATTAAAAAACATCTTTAGCTTCACATGCAAGTAATAGTTAAATATACATAAATTTTAAACTAAAATGAAACCCAATTTTTTTTTTCATGATTCAGATAGAGCATGCAATTTTAAGCAACTTTCTAATGTATTCCTATTATCAATGTAGCCACCAATCAGCAAGCGCTACCCATGGTGCTGAACAAAAAAATGGGCTGCCTCCTAAGCTTGCTTTTTAAAATAAAGATACCAAGAGAACAAAAAAAAATGAGAATAGGAGTAAATTAGAAAGGTGCTTAAAATTGCATGCTCTATCTGAATCATGAATGTAAAAATTTGGGTTTAATATCCCTTTAATTATTCCTAGGAAACAAAGTAAATTCCAGAGATTAATAAAAATATCAGTAATAAAATGTTATAATAAGAAAGCCATCTAACTCATGTTATATAACAAAGTAGCTTATGACAATTTGGGTGGGAGTTTTGTCAGATATGCTTACATTTTGCAGCTATATACGCTACTCAGGGTGCCCCTTATTTTTGAGAATGTATATAGACTAGATAGTTTTTATTATGGGGACGAGCATATCCCTAAACACAAGTGACCAATTTTAGTCCTAGCAGGGACAGATAACTGTTTAAGTAAGAACAAACTCAGCTTTGTATACTCGGCACCAAAGCGTTTTCATCACTAGCCTCCCTTAGGAGTGATATTGAGAACAGCAAAAGGTGCACTGCTTTTACGTCATATGTGTTTTTATGAAACTAAAAACTTACCTTGTGTCTGTTTAAACTATATCCAAAAAGAGTATATTTATGGTGCCCTTTGGTTATAAGAGATTATAGCTATAGTCAAACAATTCCTATGATAAGCGATATCGACACCGGCTTAACCATATTTTGAGCATACTAGTCATCTCCCTTATTATATTGAAAATACTCCCTAGGTTAGTCACTTCTTGGATTGAACTCTGGGAATTATCTCGAAATACTACTGACTTTCTCTCCTCTAAGCATAGGTAAAGAACACACCCACTAGTTCATCTATGCCTCATATAATGTATGTTGCAACCTAATCATTTATATCTTCCTATTTTATGCATTGTATCCTAAGTTATTATATTTATAGTCATATGAACTCTTATAGTACATATTCGCTAATTCCCCCCCCATACCTCGCTTATTTGTTAAGCACAGGAAACTGCACCCTTGGAAACCCTATTTTATTTGTTTCCCTATCCCCCCTAACAGTCCCCTCAGCCAAACTAATAGTCAGGGGTCCATGAGAGACCCTAGATTACTAATTGGGGATTACACTTTATTAGCTGCCTAACTATAATAAAAGGGATATGTGACCATATCTATAAGTAAAAAATGTAAAAAATGAGGTGCCACATATCTGGTTTATCTTTCCATATGAACCGATACAGTTTGAGATACTCCTTCTCCCTGGTATTTTATATTACCCTATGGTAGTATTTATAAGATGTCCTATTTTACAATATTTATGTTACTTTGTAATATTATGCATTTAGATATATGATTAGCTTGAGATAGGTCATATATTGATTGTATGTTTCACCTCAATAAAAATTATTTAAAAAAAACAACTAAGGATGCTTATGAATGCACATCGAAAAGGACATATATTTTGCAGGTGTTATACACATGGGGGCCATGTAGCGTATCATGTTCACTGACCATTGACAGCATTTATCATTGCACCAGCAGTTCTTGTGAACTCCTGGTGCAATGCTGCCCCCTGCAGATTTGCAGCCAATCGGCCGCTAGCAGGGGGTGTCAATCAACCCGATCGTATTTGATTGAGTTGATTTCTGTCCGCCGCCTCAGAGCAGGCAGACAGGTTATGGCGCATCGGTCTTTAGACTGCTGCTTCATAACGTCTGTTTCCGGCGAGCCTGAAGGCTCATCAGAGACACGGGGCATTAAGCTCCATACGGAACTTGATAAATTGACCCCATGGGGTCCATTTCAATCCATTAGAAAACATGGTTATCGTGAGGCTTTCCCAGCCCTTTGCACATTGTAAATTCCATGAATACTTTGCATTGAGAACATTTGACAGCAGTTCTCCTTTTTATCAAATAAATGACAAAATATATGCTTACACAATACTTTAATTTATTTCATTATGACGAGGATCCACAATCCTTAAAGGGATACTAAACCCAATTTTTTTCTTTTATGATTCAGATAGAGCATGCAATTTTAAGTAACTTTCTAATTTACTCCTATTATCAATGTTCTTTGTTCTCTTGCTATCTTCATTTAAAAAGCAGGAATGTAAAGCTTAAAAGTTGGCCCATTTTAGATTCAGCACCATGGGTAGCACTTGCTTATTGGTGACTACATTCAGCCAATCAATACGCAAGCGTAACTCGGGTTCTGAACCAAAAATGGGACGGCTCCTAAAATTTACATTTCTGCTTTTTAAATAAAGATAGCAAAAGAAGAGAATGAAACAAAATTGATAATAGGAGTAAATTAGAAAGTTGCTTAAAATTGCATGCTCTATCAGCACCCTGGATAGCACTTGCTTATTGGTGACTACATTCATCCAACCAATAAGCAAGCCTAAAAAATATTTGTATTTAGTATGCATTTAACTTGTGGAGTATTAGGTCCTGCCCAGCAGGAGGAGGCAACACACCCCTAACATTCCAGAGCTTTGCTTCCCCAACACAGCATTTCTTTCTACTAGCCTCAGTTAAATATAGCAAAACAGAAAGTGAAATAAAAAGGCAAAAATATAGAACAAAGTGGGGCAGTTAAAGTGAAACTATCACCACAAAAACAAAATGGGCAGTCTCATGGACTCTCACCATCATGAATTAATTTTTCAGGTAAGTATAAATATGTTTTCTTTCCTAAGGTGGTGAAAATCTACGATCCATAACTTCTGGAATCTAATACCAAAACAGTGAAGTCCACATGACCACCAGAATTGGAGGGACTAAGAGAAGGCAGATGAATAGTTAATCACAATGGCCTGCAAAACAATCCAGAAACAAGGAGTCTAATCTGGGGAAAAACATAAAATGGATACAACTTACTAAAAGATATGATTAGACAACCAAGTAGCCACTCCATTTATTATTATTATTAATATGTAATATGCTAAGGGGGTGATTTATCAGCCACCCTAATTTAGGTCTTGTGCCAAGCTGCAACAAGACTCTTAGGATGACTCAAAAACTGCTAAAAAAAAAAAAAGGACAGAGGTTAGACAAAAGATTGTCATCTCCACTTCAAGCCAACTTCAGCCTTCTAACCACATCCAGATTGTCTCTCCTCTTAGGAGCTGGACAAAGTGAAGGCACCACAAATTTCTGGTTCATTGTATCCATATAATCTACCTTGGGGGAAAAATTAATTATTAATTCTCAAAACTGCCTGGTTTAAATAAAAAATAATTAAAGGGAGCTTATATGATATAGCCAAAAAATTGGAAATTCACAAGCCGAGGGTAAACAAAAAAAGCACCTTCCAAGACAGCATCTTTAAGGCCAAGCAATGCATAGGCTCAAAGTAGGCACAGGAAGATAATTTATACCAAATTAAGATTTCAGATTCTGATCAGAGACTGCATAAAAACATAATTTATGTAAGCACTTACCTGATAAATTCATTTATTTCATATTGGCAAGAGTCCATGAGCTAGTGACGTATGGGATATATATTCCAACCAGGAGGGGGCAAAGTTTCCCAAACCTCAAAATACCTATAAATACACCTCCCACCACACCCACAATTCAGTTTAACGAATAGCCAAGTAGTGAGGTGATAACAAAAAGGAGAGGAACTGGAAATATAATTGTGCTTTTATACAAAAAAAATATAACCACCATAAAAAGGGTGGGCCCCATGGACTCTTGCCAATATGAAAGAAATTAATCAGGTAAGTTCTTACATAAATTATATTTTCTTTCAAGTAATTGTCAAGAGTCCATGAGCTAGTGACGTATGGGATAGAAATACCCAAGATGTGGAAGTCCACAGAAGAGTCACTAGAGGGAGGGATAAAATAACAACAGCTATTTCCACTGAGAAATTAAATCCACAAAATAATTAAGTTTTTCTTAAAAAAACTTAAATCAAAAGCAGTAGAATCAAACTGAGACAGCTGCCTGAAGAACTTTTCTACCAAAGACTGCTTCAGAAGAAGCAAATACATAAAAATGGTAAAAACAAGAATGTATGCAATGAAGACCAAATTACTGCTTTGCAAATTTGATCATCTGAAGCTTCATTCTGGAAAAAGCCCAAGAAATGGCAACTGGACTTAGTAGAATGAGCTGTAAATCTCTGGGGCAGAGCCTGCCCTGCTTCCAAATAAGCCTTGAGAAACAAAAACTTTAACCAGGATGTCAAAGAAATGGCAGAGGTGATATCCAAAGAATGTAAAGAACTCTCAAAGAATTCTTTAAGATTAGGACGCAAAAAAAGGAACAACAATTTCTCTACTAATGTTGTTCAAATTCACAACCTTAGGGTAAAAAAGAAGACCACAAAACAACTTATCTAGCTGAAAAAAGTCAGATAAGGAGACACACAGGAGAAAGCTGATAAATCAGACACTCTTCTAGCAGAAGACATAGCTAAAAGAGAATACTTTCCAAGAAAAAAAGATAATCTTCAAAGAAAATATAGGCTAAAAAAGAAAGAGCCTGGAAATCCTTAAACCAAATATAGAGGCTATTTATTAAAGGTCTGTCGGACCTGATCCTCGATCGGGTTAAATTGCGGCAATCTTTGTCCACCTGCTCAGAGCAGGCGGACAGGGTTGTGGAGCAGCGGTCTTTAGACCATTCGGAGCTTGATAAATGGGCATCTAAGACTCCAAAAAAGGAGAAATGAATAAATAAACAGGCTTGATAAAATCCAAAGCCTGAACAAAACTGTGAATATCAAGAAGTTTAAACAATCTTTCTAGGAAATAAAACAGAAACAGACATTTGTCCCTTCAAAAAAGTTTCAGACAAACTTATCCAAACTATCCTGAAGAAACTGTAAAATCCTAGGAATTCTAAAAGAATGCCAAGAGAATTTATGAAAAGAACACCATAAAATATAGGTTTTCCAAACCTGATAATACATGTTCCTTGAAACAGACTTATAAGCCCGCAACCTAGTGATAAAAACTGAGATAGAGAAACCTCTATGACTAAACACTAATCAATTTCCATACCTTCAAATTAGTAATTTGAGATCCCGATGGAAAAATGGCCCCTGAAACAAGAGGGCTGGCCAAAGAGAAAGCGGCCAAGGATAGCAACTGGATATCCGAACAAGATTCACATACCAAACCTGTGAGGCCATGCTGATGCTATCAGAAACACATTGAACTGTTCCAATATGATCTTGAAGATCACCCTTGGAAGAAAAAATCAGAGGCAGAAAGATATAGCCAGGTTGCAAAACCAAGACACTGCTAATGTATCCACCATTTCCGCCTGAGGATCCCTAGACCTGAAAAGCTACCTGGGAAATGGAGAAAACACATCTGTATAGAGATACCACTCTCCCGGATGTAAAGACTGATGGCTGAGATAATCTACTTCCCAAATGTCTAAATCTGAGATAAAAATTGTAGAAATTAGACAGAAGATGAATTCCACCTAAGAACGTATTCAAGATACTTCTTAATTGCTAAGGAACTGTGAGTCCCTATTTGATGACTGACATATGCCACAGTTGTGATATTGTCTGTCTGAAAGCAAAATGAAAAGTTCTGTCCTAAAAGAGACCAAGCCTGAAAGAGCTCTGAAAAAAGCACGGAATTCGATTGGAAACCTCACCTCTTGAAGTTTTCAAACCACTTGTGCTGTCAGAGACCCTCAGACAGCTCCCCAACCTGTAAGACTTGGATGCTGAAGTTATGAGACCTAAAACTTCTATGCACATAGCCACTGAAAGGAATGTTCTAGACTGTAAGTTAGACAGGCTAACACCAATTACAATTGAATTTTGTCCGATAAAGACAAAGTCATGAACACAGAATCCATCTAGAAACCCAAAAAGAGGTGACCCTTGTCTGAGGAATCATGAAACTCTTAGTTAAATTAAATCCTCTAACCATGTCTTGAAGAAACAAAACTAGTTGATTCATGAGAGATTCTAATAAAAGAAAAGATTAAGCTAATACCAAGATACCATATAATAACCTACTGTCTTATTACAGAAAGAAGGGCACCCAGAACCTTTGAAAAGATTCATAAAGCTATCACTAGACCAAATGGAAAAGCGATAAATTGGTAAAGCTTATCTAAAAAAAGAGACTCTCAGAAACCAAAAGTGGTCTGGATGAAATAAAATATGAGGATAAACATCCTGTAAAATTGAGTAGACATGAAATGACCTTGCTGAACAAAAGGCATAATAGTCCTTATAGTCGCCAACTTGAAAGGTCTCATTCTAAAAATATATTCAAACCCTAAGAATAATATAGATTTTGGACTGAATTAAACCAAAAACAATTTAATCTGCCCCCCACCAGGACTGGTTGAGAACCGCACCTTCATGCAGGCTAATAACTAGTAATTATATAGTGTTTTTTTCTCCCAGAAGGATACAAAAAAACGTTTTCAGTGCTTACACTCGGAGTTAACCAAATTAGCCGCTGATAAAAACAGTTATTACCCAAATAAACTGACCTCAAAAAGGCTGAAGGGCTGTATTAACCCTGCCGGGATATGAATCTATGACCCTTGGATCTAGAACAAGCGTTTGTAGTCAGGACATTCACCAACTGATCTACATCACCGGACTAAAAGTAGGGCAGAAAAAACTCCAAACCTCCAGAAATAGTGGAGATAATAGATATCAAACAAATTATTATCCTCACAAGCTAGAGAAAATAAAATATATTTGAAATAGTAATAATATATATAGTAAACATAATAAAATGAATACTTAAAAAGTAAATAAAGAGTTATACACTTGAGAATTTGAAACTGCTTATGCTAACTGTTCAACAAAAAAAAGGTTGAAAAAAAACAGTAATGTCAGTTACAGATAAAGCTGAGCTAAAAATATAAACAGTACGTGAATATGCTCTACTAAGGTTATATTCAAACTCTAAAGAATCCTAAAAATAAATACCAATTTCCATAGAAATAGTAGTACAGTCCCAAAAGGGAATCAGGATACACCATTCTTTAGAACATAATACAGATAATATCTTGAATAGGAAAAAACCTCCGGAGCAAATTAAAATCTTAAATCCAGATTTTAAAATAACATAGTTAATAGGAGGACCAGGCTCCTAAAAGCTAAAAATAACAAATTGTCCTTAACAAAGAATGTTCAAATGAAAAATAAGGACAAAAATGTAAACGTATATAGGGAGCGCCCTTGGTAAATCAAATATAAATATGTGTACTAAATGACTATTAGTCAAAGGTGTCAAAATAAGATCCAATGAAAATCTTTGCCTAGGATCTATTATAGGGCTAAGTATCATATCTCACAATGTATCTCACACTATAAACAAGTTCCAGTGAACAAATTATACAGATGCAATTATATAACTTAATACATTGAATACTGTAAAAATATGGAAATATCTCAATATAAATGGCAGTAAAAATAAAGTCCCATGTGTAATAAGGTATCACCAATAGATGGTAGTTAGTTCAGGTCAAGGTAGCTGTCTGTATAGGGATCTAGGCCACGATCCAGGGTCATTGATCTGTAGACAACATAAAAAGACAGCGCCACATGGCCCAATATTGTTTGATACAATAGTGAATTTAGTGTCTAATGGTTACACTCACATTAGGAGTAGCACCCCTAATGGTGCAGATGGAGCGGGCTGGGATCTAATGCAGGGGAAAAAAATATTTTTTTGGCGCAAAACCAACACCAGGAATTGACAACTCGCGTCATAACAAATGTGATTTTGCGCCAAGAATGACACAATAAAAAAACAGCATTTTGCGTCCTTGCGATCCTAGATTTGCCCGCAAAAAAATTGAAAAACAAGTCAAATTAGAAAAAGACTAAACCCCAGGTAAGAAAATAAAGTTTAAATAAACTTCCCAAAGTTTTAAGTAAAATACATATATTTAAAACTTTATATTAATACATAAAGCGCCAAACCATAGCTGAGTGTCTTAAATAATGATACATACTTACCGAAAGACACCCATCCACATATAGCAGATAGCCAAACCAGTACTGAAAACTATCAGCAGAGGTAATGGTATATAAAAGTATATCGCCGATCTGAAAAGGGAGGTAGGAGATGAATCCCTAAGACCGATAACAGAGAACCCTTGAAAAGATTTCCCGTGAGAGAAACCATAAAATCAATAGGCGATGCTATTTTCACATACCTCTGACAAACACTGTACTCTGAGAGGAATTGGGCTTCAATATGCAGAGAAGCACTTATCATAGAAGAAAAATAAAGCACAAACTTACTTCACCACCTCCATAGGAGGCAAAGTTTGTAAAACTGAATTGTGGGTGTGGTGGGAGGTGTAGTTATAGGCATTTGAGGTTTGGGAAACTTTGCCCCCTCCTGGTAGGAATGTATATCCCATACGTCACTAGCTTATGAACTTTTGCCAATTACATGAAGAAACTCTAATTATGTGGAAGCATAGCAATATTTCTATATATCAGGGCAGAAAGGACTACAATTTGACCTTTCAAGGAACTGGCTTATAAGACCTTGTCCAAACTATCCTGGATGAACTCCAGGACTCTGTGGTACATACGTCTAGCGATTGGCTTTCTAGGCTGAATCAAAATATGAAAAACATTGCCAGACAGACCCTTGTCTACCAAAATCTTAAACAACAGGCTGTCAGCACTTGCAGAACTGAATGAAAAAATGGACACTGAGACAATAGGTTCTGTCTAAGAGGAAGATGCCAGTGACAGCACTATGACATTTCTTACAATTCTCATAACAAGTACACTGTGCACATACTGGTGCAATGATAATTACCAATGCCCTCTCCTATCAGACTCTGAGCAGACTCACAGGGGATGGATCATCTCACCAGCAACATCACAAAGAAAGATGTTCACAATATTAATAAGCTTAACACAGTTGAGTCCCTTCTCTGTATGGCCACATGATGCAAAAACATTTCTTAATACTTTCTGAGAAGGCTGCAGCCACGCAGGCCACACCTCAAACTTAGAAGCAACAAAAAATATGCAAAATGTGTGTCTGTAAAAGACATCCAGCTTCCTGTCCAAAGGATCTTTAAATAACGTACTATCAGCTAATGGAATAGTACTACTCTGTTTGGAGTTTTGGGAAACTAGCCCTAAGGTGGATGGTGCTCTTTCTACATTTGCCAAAGGGCAAATGGCTTTCAACTTAGCTGAGGGAACAAAGGATGCAACTGTTTTTTTCTTTCTTAAAACACCATTTCAAAAATGTATTAAAAAACTTTCTGAATAAAGCCTGCATATGTGCTATCCTGAAATTAAAGGACACATTCTCCCCTGGAGCAACAGCAGTGGTAGTCTAAGATTCATGCACTGTTACCCCTCTAACCTAACAGGTGCCTCTGAGGGGTTTAATGGGTCTCAGATTTGTTAGTGAACCACCATGAAAAATTCTTATAATGCTTCAGCATTTCAAGACTTGAATTCATCAGCACCTGAAGATATGTGTGTGTCTCTCTATATGTGATTGTGTCTCATGTAAAGAAACTGATAATTTGCTATTTGATTGTCTTTCAAAATTTTCTGCAGGTGGGAAAGCTTTCAAACATACACTATCCAATGTGTGTAAACTTTTGCTCTTGACAATCCTGATCCCATTAAACAAGTAAAGCTGCTGGTTTGAAGCACTAGTTATTAGATATTAAGTTTTAGCTGTTGTCCAGCTGCTCTTCTGCTGCAGTGCCCCCCTCAACATAATGGCTAGCCCCCATATGCTCCCCCCACTGTGATCAACCCTCATTTGCCCACCACCACTTTGTCTAGGTTCCCCACAGCTCCACCCAGTCTTGCCCATGGAATGCCCTGACCACAGACCACAAGATCCCACCTCTGTCATGGCCTTGCCCAGAAAAAACATGAACCTGCCCTCCATAAGTAAATCCTGGAGACGCTACTGCTCTGTTGTCCTGAAGATGTTCTACATAGGATGTAGAACAACAAATTGATTTTCATAACTAAATTCAGAACTTCCCCGTGAATGAATATCGTACAAAAGAAATTTTAGTTTTTGTGACAAATGATTTGGCAGGAAAAATGTTCTATGTGCATATATCTAATATACATATAGACTAATAAATATGTTATCTACGTATATAAACAAACACCATAACAACATTATAAAACCCCTTTAAAGAACATTTTATTTATCTGTACTGTGAAATATAAAAATGCAGCTTTGCAAACAACCAAAACAATTCTGTATATTTATGCAGTGTCATCTATATTGTGTACGATATAAGTATGATAATGGTAAGCATAAGGAACGTTTTTATTTATTTGTGACTTCCCTATTTCCATAGTTGTCGCACACAGCTAGAGGACAAGTTCACTTTAGGTCATTTTTTTTTTAAAGCCTGGTGGATAGGAGCCCTTACATACAATATCAAAGTTTGAAAACTGGCCAAAGTTAGCTTCTAAAAGAAGTGAATGCCCACAGACTGCTCTGGGAAAGGTCATGAGGCCTCAACAAAACAGTGCTGTGAAAATCTGTGACTTTTCTGTCCGTTATGCGACTGCTTTATTTCTCAGCCTTAATGTTTCAGGATGTGGTAAATTTAGTATATTCTTTATACAAACCTCAAATCTTAAAGCTATCACATGGTATGTGATAAAAAGGTTGAAAATCATGTTTTGCAAATATTTTAATTTGACTTTTAGGGGTAAATTTATCATGGTGCGGACAGACATGTTCACCGCACATCGATAAATGCCGACAGCATACGCTGGTGCAATACCGCCCCCTGCAGATTCGCGGCCAATTGGCTGCTAGCAGGGCGTGTCAATCAACCCGATCATATTCGATCGGGCTGATTGCTCTCCGCCACCTCAGAGGTGGCGGACGAGTTAAGGAGCAGCGGTCTTAGGTCCACTGCTTCTTAACTTCCGCCTTAGGCGGAACTGAAGCAGAGTGGGTCGGAAGCAGTATCTGCTGCTTCATAAATCAACCCCTCATTGTGTACTTTGTTGTGAATATTTATTTTTTCCTTCACCCCTCCCCCTCAAAAAACCTCTGTATAAATGGTTATAAAAGAACTGTTATATGGCCATTTTTCTCTAAAAATAAACTTTAAAAATAAAAAAATAAATAAAATTTGGGACATCTCTTACAGGGAAAAACTGTTATTGTTACTCTGTATGACCATAAAGATCTACATAGGGCTCGATTTATCAAGCTACGGTGGACAGGGGCGTACATTTGCCCCCCTGTCCGCCGTAGCTCGCCTCTGGCGGACAGAATTCTGCTAGCGGAATTTAACATTGCACGCAATCGCTATTTTGCTCTCATGTGCAATGACACCCCCTGCCCGTGCACAGCCAATGGCGCACAGGCAGGAGCTGTCAATCTCCCCGGACAGACGAGACCCGGGAGATTGAAATTATCCACCTAAAAGGTGGAGAAGAGGGTAGGAAGCCACAGTCTGATGACTGATGCTTCATAAATACGGACTGCAGGTTCTCTTGAGAGAACCTGCAGTGGAAGAGCAGAAGGCTTGATAAATCGAGCCCATAGAGTAACTTGCAACAGTAAAATTAAAAACAAAAAGGTTATTACAATCTATAATTAGTTGGAAATCACCCCAATTTGTTTTACAACAGCATCATCTTTTCTCCAGTTATGGCCTAGATTACAAATGGAGCTCTATCTATATTGGGACCCTGCCCTACGAACAGCGCTAAAATCTGGTAATACAAGTATAAAAGATTTACCAGTAATTTTAACACAAACAACATTTTTGTAATGCTCCCTATACTTTAAATGGATAGCACAGCATGCTCCATCATCACTCATATTATAAGTTGTGAGTTATCTGTTGCGCTTGATGGCTCATAATGGCGCTGAAAAATGTAGTGTGTGCCTGGAGACCTGATATGTTAAGTGTTAAGGCTAGAATGTATGCATAATAAAACATATGCTATAACAACATGAAGTATATCACACACATATATATACATTTAAAATGTAAACAAGTTTTTTTTAATTAAAATTAATGTTTTAATAGTGATTTAAAGTGATATGGTATATGGCAAGGTGTATTTGTATGTGTGTAGATAAATATGAGTATATGTATAAATATATAAAGCATAGTTTAAATCTTTGTGACGATCTCCACTATTTCATAGAAATATATTATGTGTGGAATTTAGAGCACCTGTGCTATCTGACATTTAGATGTTCGCGTACCCTAGGCTTTCGCTCATTCAATAACATTTTATTCTCAAGTTGGAAGTGCTGTGGATTGCTGTCTAGTGATGTTAGCGCACCATACCACTACCATTTTTACACTCCACGTGTAATCTAGGCCAATGTGTTTGAAAGTTACATGTTTCCATACCGATAGTTTACTTCAGGTATGCCCAAAAGTTAGATGTTGACCAGTAGAGACTTGTGTGATTTCCCATTTCACACTCTTATACAGTCGGCTCAGCTTTAAAGAAACTAAAAATGTGTTTTGCACAAGTATATTCTGCACCATCACAGTGTCACCAATTATTATATTAGTCCCTTTGTTAATTAATTATTATATTAGTCCCTTTGTTAATTAAAGACCAATGTTGTATGCAAGATCATGAGTTTCTTATGCTTAGCAGATGCTCAATCAAAACACACTGACAAACTTCATAAAAATATAGACCCAATCTCACTAAAGGATGGGCACACTGGTCTACTTGTTTACTGGTTGCACATTATTAGACAACTGGCTGGAAATAAACATTGCTCATTAACAAGTAGAAAATGCCTGCCCATGCTCAGTTTAGAGTAGAATTAACTGGTTAACATATATCATGAAATAGAACATACAATACTTACAATAGAACCAACATAAAATGGTGAGAAATACAGAGAAAAGCAGGATAGATATTACTTAAAGGGACAGCATACACCAATTTTCATATAACTGCATGAAAAAGACACTAATATAAAGAGTAATATGCACAGATACCGATATAAAAATCCAGTATAAAATCGTTTAAAAACTTACTTAAAATATTCCAGTTTAGCTCTGTTTAAAAGGTTACTAGAACACCTACTTTAAGTGGGAAATAACAGACACTTCCCCAACCCTTCCTCTGCATAGGAAAATACTCTTTAAACAAACAGAAGCAAGCTGGAGGATGTATACCTCAGTATTCTCCTAAAACTTTGGGGCTTGGTTAGGAGTCTGAAAATCAGAGCAATGTTGTTTAAAAATAAGCAAAAGTATACTTTTTAAAAAAACAAACAAACCTGTATAGGCTATATAAATGGATCATCTACAAAACATTTATGCAAAGAAAAATTGAGTGTATAATGTCCCTTTAAAACAAATGTGTAGTGGGGGCATGTCTAGGCAGCGACTGGCATGGCCGCAAAAATTGAAGTTCTATGAGAAAGACATACAGAGACAATAGAGCCATATAGATCTGGAACCCATGACTCTTGCAGCGTCCGCTAATAATTACTGCTTCTATGACTTACATGTTTTGTTTTGGACTGTTGAAAGCGAAGATGGCGGCCTAACCTGCAGATCTTGGGACCCCTCCCCCAGTAAACCAGGTCAAGCAGCCATACATCATCGGCTAGAACTTTTACAACACTTGCTTCCCATTATAATAGACCAGCACCACGAGGTATGTGTAGACATACTGAAAAACATAATTTATGTAAGAACTTACCTGATAAATTCATTTCTTTCATATTGGCAAGAGTCCATGAGCTAGTGACGTATGGGATATACAATCCTACCAGGAGGGCCAAAGTTTCCCAAACCTCAAAATGCCTATAAATACACCCCTTACCACACCCACAATTCAGTTTAACGAATAGCCAAGTAGTGGGGTGATGGAAAAAGGAGTAAAAAGCATCAACAAAAGGAACTGGAAATATAATTGTGCTTTATACAAAAAAACAGAAACACCATAAAAAGGGTGGGTCTCATGGACTCTTGCCAATATGAAAGAAATGAATTTATCAGGTAAGTTCTTACATAAATTAGGTTTTCTTTCATGTAATTGGCAAGAGTTACTAGAGAGGGAGGGTTAAAAATAAAAACAGCCATTTTCCACTGAAAAAATTAAATCCACATCCAAAAAAATAAGTTTTTCTCATAATTGAAAAGAAAAAACTTAAAACATAAGCAGAGGAATCAAACTGAAACAGCTGCCTCAAGAACTTTTCTACCAAAAACTGCTTCCGAAGAGGCAAATACATCAAAACGGTAGAATTTAGTAAATGTATGCAAAGAAGACCAAGTTGCTGCTTTGTTAATCTGATCAACTGAAGCTTCATTCTTGAAAGCCCACGAAGTGGAAACTGATCTAGTAGAATCAGCTGTAATTCTCTGAGGCAGGGCCTGACCCGACTCCACATAAGCCTGATGAATCAAAAGCTTTAACCAGGATGCCAAAGAAATGGCAGAAGCTTTGTGACCTTTTCTAGGACCAGAAAAGACAACAAATAGACTAGAAGTCTTCCTGAAATCTTTAGTAGCTTCAACATAATATTTCAAAGCTCTTACAACATCCAGAGAATGTAAGGACCTCTCCAAAGAATTCTTAGGATTAGAACACAAAGAAGGAACAACAATTTCCCTATTAATGTTGTTAGAATTCACAACTTTAGGTAAAAACTTAAATGAAGTTCGCAAAACTGCCTTATCCTGATGGAAAATCAGAAAAGGAGACACAAGAAAGAGCAGATAACTTGGAAACTCTTCTAGCAGAAGAGATAGCCAAAAGGAACAACACTTTCCAAGAAAGTAGTTTAATATAATGCATAGGCTCAAAAGGAGGAGCCTGTAAAGCCTTCAAAACCAAATTAAGACTACAAGGAGGAGAGATTGATTTAATGACAGGCTTGATACGGACCAAAGCCTGCACAAAACAGTGAATATCAGGAAGCTTAACAATCTTTCTATGACATAAAAAAGAAAGAGCAGAGATTTGTCCCTTCAAGGAACTTGCAGACAAACCTTTATCCAAACCATCCTGAAGAAACTGTAACACCAGAGAAGAACACCATGAAATATGTCTTCCAAACTCGATAATAAATCTTCCTAGAAACAGATTTACGAGCCTGTAACATAGTATCAATCACTGAGTCAGAGAACCCTGACTAAGCACTAAGCGTTCAATTGCCATACCTTCAAATTTAACGATTTGAGATCCTGATGGAAAAACGGTCCTTGCGACAGAAGGTCTGGTCTTAAAGGAAGTGGCCAAGGTTGGCAACTGGACATCCAGACAAGATTCACATACCAAAACCTGTGAAGCCATGCTGGTGCTACCAGAAACACAAACGATTGTTCCATGATGATCTTGGAGAACACTCTTGGAAGAAGAACTAGAGGCGGGAAGATATAAGCAGGTTGGTAAAACCAAGTAACTGCTAACGCATCCAACGACTCCGCCTGAGGATCCCTGGACATGGATAAGTACCTGGGAAGTTTCTTGCTTAGATAGGAGGCCATCAGATCTATTTCTGGAAGACCCCACATCTGAACAATCTGAAAAAACATCTGGATGGAGAGACCACTCCCCCGGATGTAGAGTCTGGCGGCTAAGATAATCCGCTTCCCAATTGTCTACACCTCGGATATGTACCTCAGAAATTAGACAAGAGCTGGATTCCGCCCAAAAAAGTATTCAAGATACTTCTTTCATAGCTATGGGACTGTGAGTCCCACCCTGATGATTGACATATGCCACAGTTGTGATATTGTCTGTCTGAAAACAAATGAATGGTTCTCTCTTCAACAGAGGCCAAACCTGAAGAGCCCTGAAAATAGCACAGAGTTCTAAAATATTGATTGGTAACCTCGCCTCTTGAGATTTCCAAACCCCTTGTGCTGTCAGAGAATCCCCAGACAGCTCCCCAACCTGAAAGACTTGCATCTGTTGTGATTACAGTCCAGGTTGGACGACCAAAAAAGGCCCCTTGAGCTATACAATGGTGATCTAACCACCAAATTAGAGAGAGTCGAACATTGGGATTTAAGGATATTAATTGTAATATCCTTGTATAATCCCTGCACCATTGATTCAGCATACAAAGCTGAAGAGGTCTCATATGAAAACGAGCAAAGGGGATCGCGTCCGATGCTGTCATGAGACATGAGACCTAAAACTTCCATGCACATAGCCACTGAAGGGAATGATTGAGACTGAAGGTTTCGACAAGCTGAAACCAATTTTTTTTCGTCTCTTGTCTGTTAGAGACAGAGTCATGGACACTGAATCTATCTGGAAACCTAAAAAGGTGACCCTTGTCTGAGGAATCAAGGAACTTTTTGGTAAATTGATCTTCCAACCATGTCTTTGAAGAAACAACTCTAGTTGATTCATGTGAGATTCGGCAGAATGTAAAGACTGAGCTAGTACCAAGATATTGTCCAAATAAAGAAACACCGCAACACCCTGTTCTCTGATTACAGAGAGTAGGGCACAAGAACCTTCGAAAAAATTCTTGGAGCTGTCGCTAGGCCAAATGGAAGAGCGACAAATTGGTAATGCTGGTCTAGAAAAGAGAATCTCAGAAACCGATAGTGGTCTGGAATATGAAGAGTACTATCATGGACATATGACTTTGCTGAACAAAAGGCAGAATAGTCCTTATATTCACTATTTTGAAAGTTGGCACTTTTACAAAACGAATCAAAATTTTCAGATCCAGAACTGGCCTGAATGAATTTTCTTTCTTTGGGACAATGAATAGATTTGAATAAAACCCCAGACCTTGTTCCTGAAACGGAACTGGTATGATTACCCATGAAAGCTCTAGATCTGAAACACACTTCAGAAAAGCCTGAGCCTTCACTGGATTTACTGGAACGTGTGAGAGAAAAAATCTTCTCACAGGAGGTCTTACTCTGAATCCTATTCGATACCCTTGAGAGACAATACTCAATCCACAGAATCTGCCCAAATGTTTTGGAAACATTTTAATCTGCCCCCCATCAGCTGAGCTGGAATGAGGGCAGCACCTTCATGCAGACTTGGGGGCTGGCTTTGGTTTATTAAAAGGCTTTGATTTATTCCAACTTGAAGAAGGTTTCCAATTGAAACCAGATTCTTTGGGGGAAGGATTGGCTTTCTGTTCCTTAATCTGTCGAAAAGAACAAAAATGATTAGAAGCTTTAGATTTACCCTTAGGTCTTTTATCCTGAGGCAAAAAAACTCCCTTCCCCCCAGTGACAGTTGAAATAATTGAATCCAACTGAGAACCAAATAAATTGTTACCTTGGAAAGAAAGAGATAGTAATCTAGACTTAGATACCATGTCAGCATTCCAATACTTAAGCCACAAAGCTCTTCTAGCTAAAATAGCTAAAGACATAGAATCAATTTTGATGATATCAAAAATAGCATCACAGATAAAATGATTAGCATGTTGAAGCAAGCAAACAATGCTAGACAAATCTGAATCTGTTTCCTGTTGCGCTAAGCTTTCCAACCAAAAAGTTGATGCAGTTGCAACATCAGCCATGGATATAGCAGGCCTAAGAATATAGCCAGAAAATAAATAAGCTTTCCTTAGATAAGATTCAACTTTCCTATCCAAAGGATCCTTAAAAGAAGTATAATCTTCCATAGGAATAGTAGTACGTTTGGTAAGAGTAGAAATAGCCCCATGAACGTTGGTTTTTTCCCCCAAAACTCCAATCTAGCTGCTAGACCTAGAAGAAGGAATAAAAGTAGTACCAGGCCTATTCCATTCCTTAGAAATCATATTAGAAATAGCATCAGGAACTGGAAAAACCTCTGGAATAATCACAGGAGGTTTGTAAACAGAATTTAAACGTTTACTAATTTTAGTATCAAGAGGACTAGATTCCTCAATATCCAAAGTAACCAACACTTCTTTTAATAATTTACGAATATACTCCATCTTAAAGAGATAAGTAGATTTGTCAGTGTCAATATCTGAGGTAGGATCTTCTGAATCAGATAGATCCTCATCAGACGAGGATAATTCAGTATGTTGTCGGTCATTTGACATTTTATCAACCTTATGAGACGTTTTAAAAAACCTTTTACATTTATTAGAAGGCGGAATAGCAGACAAAGCCTTCTGAATCGCATCAGCAATAAAATCTTTAATATTCACAGGGATATCATGTACAATCAGATGTTGAAGGAACAACAGGCATTGTACTAGTACTGATGGATACATTCTCTGCATGCAAAATCTTGGTATGACAACTGTTACATACTACAGCTGCAGATATAATCTCCACAAACTTACAACAGATACACTTAGCTTTAGTAGAACTGTTATGGCAGTTTCAGGAATGGGAAAAAAATGCAAACAGCATAGCCCTCTGAGCATAAAAAAGAGCAAGAGGCATATAGGAAGTGGGGTTTAAATAATTAAATTATTTGGTGCCAAGAATGACGCACAACGCAAATGAAATTTTTTGGCGCTAACGACAACTCACCTCATGACAGACGCAACCTTGTGCAAAGAAACCTGGTGTGAACTAAGACGCCGGAAATGACGAATTTGCGTCACCGAACGTACCTTGGAGCCAAAAAATTCTTGCGCCAAGAATGATGCAATGAAAATCAGCATTTTGCGACCTCGCAAGCCTAATTTTGCCCGTGAAATTAATGAAAAAACAGTCAATTTTGAAGAAAAGACTATACCTCAGGTAAGAAAAAATAACTTCCTAAATATGTTTCCCAATTTGAAACTGATAGTCTGCAAAAGGAAATATACATAAACCTGACTCATGGCAAATATAAGTACAATACATATATTTAGGGCAAAGTTTGTAAAACTGAATTGTCGGTGTGGTGAGGGATGTATTAATAGGCATTTTGAGGTTTGGGAAACTTTGCCCCTCCTGGTAGGATTGTATATCCCATACATCACTAGCTCATGGACTCTTGCCAATTACATGAAAGAAACGACAGCGAGGTTATCCTCCGTTTTGACTCCTACTAACGACAGCACGGATGTCCTGCTTGTCTGGTGCAATGCTGTAGGGCCCCAGCGTAGGTCTCCAGATGAGTCAGGTGCACCGCAGCCACTCAAGGATCAGCAGAACGAGACAGAGTAGTGAGTATCAAGTGCAGAGAAGAGGGTCAGAGACAAAGGCTATCCTACGCAACTTTGTCACAGATTCTATAGCTCTGGAAGAATCCTGGAACATTACAGATACGCAAATAACCGGGAACCTTTCTTACACACATCAATGGCCAGTACAGAGGTATTATCCACAAGATTCCACTGTACAAGCTGCACAGAGGTATTGGCTCTTGATGGCCGGGAACTTGCGATCATCTCCTACAATTATTAGAGAAATCCAACATTGAAACTAGTCAGGATGTCATGTCATACTTCACGCCTCATATGAGAACCGGAGTGGGGTGATTAACAAGTGTCTTTGGAGCAATGACCGTGCAGATTCAGTTTATACTGACTCGGAAGGTATACTGTTCTATACTCAATACTGAGACGACTTCTTGTGACTTTCTGTAAATAGTATAAACCCTAGATTAATAATACCCTAGATGACGACCTAAAGGTCAGAAGAGAATGGACTCATAAAATACTAGACATTGTAAATCTTGTTTTAAACTCTTAAATTTCAGAAGACTCAGACTCGGCTTTAACTAAATGTTATTAGTACACAAAATTTACTTAAAGGAGCCATGTTCTTGCCATTAAGTTTAACAGATGAGTTTGTTCTTTAGTTCCCTTGCTCCAGTAAATGTGTTTACAAGGTGTAGAAGAGGTACTTTTGTTTCGCAATGCAATTTAAAGTTCTAATTTATATAAAACATTATTCTATATAGCTTTGTCATTATGAGATATATAACAATATCCTAGAGGGTGAGCTATCTAATCCATTTTTATTACGATTTTTTACCATGCTGTATAGGCTGTCTACCATTCATAAACTTGAAGGGACTTATAGCTTAATCTATATGATCTACAACGACATACATAACTAATATTTACATTCTAGATACGACAGGGAAATGACCCCTCAGATATCCTTACACAAACACTAGGATACCATAAAGCTCTGTAATCTAGAATTTCAGATGCCTTATATGCGTTGTAATAAGAGTGACCGCTACAATTGCTAATCTCCGTCACTTTTGTATTTCGAGATCAGTAAGGTCCAAGAGTGGCCTTATATGAATGATGGGGTGTATATATGTTAATATATTAAAAGGAGGTTTCATTTTGTTATAGCCAGCTATATTGTCAACATACTAGACAGTTAAGGTTTATAAATGTATTTACTTTCTTGTGTTATACGGGCAGTATATTTTTATTGTGTATTAAAACCAGTCGAGAGACTGTCACTGTTATCATCACACATACATTACAATAGTAGGTTATGATTATAGAATGTAATCCAGTGATAATTCTGTATTCTGTTTCCCACACACTCTGACTACTAGACCATCAAGACGAAGTAGATATGTCAACCTGCATTTTCTGTATAGGGATATATTTCTTATACTGTATTTTATAAAAACCTCAATAAACGATTTATGAAAAAACAAAAAAACAAATGTGTAGTGTGTATGTATCATAGGTTTATACAGCATTTTTTCTTTTTTTTTATTATAGTTTTGCTTATTTTTAAATAACATTGCGCTGATTTTCAGACTTCTAATCAAGCCCCAAAGTTTTAAGAGGATACTGATGTATACCTACTCCAGCTTGCTCCTGTTTGTGTAAAGAGTCATTTCATATGCAGAGGAAGGGGGATTGTCTGCTGTTTTTGCTACAGAACCACTTGCAATGGGTGTTCCAGCTAACATTTTCAGCAGTGCTAAACTGGGAGCTTCTAAGTAAGTTTTTAAACAGTTTTACACTGGATTTTTAGATCAGTATCTGTGCATATTATTCTTTATAGTAGTGTCTATTACATGCAGTTAAATTAAAATTGGTGCATACTGTTCCTTCAAAGGGACACTCTACTTGAAATGTTTTATTGTTTAAAAAGATAGATTATTCCTTTATTATTTATACCACAGTTTTGCATAACCAACACAGTTATATTAATGCACTTTTTACCTCTGTGATTACCTTGCGTCTAAGCCTCTGCAGACTGCCCCCTTATCTCAGTGCTATTTACAAACTTGCATTTTAGGGAATCAGTGCTGGCTCATGTCGGATCATCTACAAAACATTTATGCAAAGAAAAATCTAGTGTATAATGTCCCTTTAATGTTATGCCACTGTACGTAAAACACATCTCTTCACCCCTGACTGGAAACATAAACATAAGAAACTTTTGTTTCATAAGAAGGTTTAGTAGCAAAATGAACATGTTGCTGGATAAGGGAACCAAACACTATACTGTCATGCAGGTGCACTTAATATTATGGATCACCATGAGAAGCACAATAAATGGGCACAGAGAAAAACAAAATTCCCTTAATAATTGTAACCACTATGAAGAATGCGTGTGGGTTCCTGCTTCTTGCAATAGACCGTAAATTGCTATTCTTCACCTACACACACACCCACACATGTTTTAAAGCAGAAACTCAGTAGTAAGGAGATTGAGTCTTGAGGTGTGAAGTCTGTCAAGTGTCATAATTATCTTAAGTTGAAATGTTAATACAATAATAAAACATTCAAATTCATTAAAACACTTTATTTTGCATACAAATGGCTTAAGTACCACTTCAGAGATGCAATGCTCCTGACAAAGACATGACTGGTCAGTCAATACACATGTATTTGCCAATCACCAGCCATATTTAGTTTGGGACCGTCTTTATTAGAGTTACACAAATGGAAAAATTTAAAACACACAACCCAGACAACTGCAGATAAACAAGAGAGCAGACAAAAGGGATTTCTTAAACCCCCCCCCCCCCCACAAACTGATACTTAAAGGGACAGTCAACACCAGAATTTTTGTTGTTTAAAAAGATAGATAATCCCTTTATTACCCATTCCCCAGTTGTGCAAAACCAAAACTGTTATATTAATACACTTTTTACTTCTGTGACTAACTTGTATCTAAGCAACTTCTGACCGCCCCTAATCACATGACTTTTAGTTATTATCTATTGACTTGCATTTTAGCCAATTAGTGCAGTGTCTGCCACTAGCCACGAGCGTGATCACAATGCTATCTATATGGCCTACATGAGCTTGCTCTCCCCTGCTGTGAAAAGTAAATAAAATAGAGGCGGCCTTCAAGGGTTTAGAAATTATCATATGCACCTTCCTAGGTTTGCTTTCAACTAGAATACCAAGAGAACAAAGCAAAATTGTTGATAAAAGTAAATTCAAACGTTGTTTAAAATTACATGCCCTATTTAAAAAATGAAAGTTTTTTTGGACTTGACTGTCCCTTTAATATAACATCTAATTTAGATATGTTTACAAAGACCCTGTAGAAAGGACATCAAATACATATCTATGTTTTTTGATTATAGTATTATTATTATTGGTTATTTGTAGAGCGCCAACAGATTCCGCAGCATATTTTTTTCTTTTTATGAAAGATACACCAATTGTGTATTAAAGAGTCTTCAAGCTGAAGCTATTTCTATTTTATTTTGTATTAGATTCTTGGTAATTTTTTTCCCCCTATTGTATAATAAACAATCATATAGCAATAAAATGCAATTATATTATCTAACTGATTTATTAAAGGGACAGTAAAGTCAAAATGTAACTTTAATGGGGGCATGTCTGGGCAATGGCAGTGTACAGCCACACTTTTATAAGCTCCTGGTGAACCCTGGTAAATCTGCCAATTTAAACAGACATTTGGAAGTAGATCTGCGTGTCAACCACGGTGATAGTTACATTTTCAAGAGATCAAAAGAAAACCTAATTTGCTGTCTACATGATCATTGGGCTCTGAACTGGACAGTTTAGAGGCCTTAGGTGGCAGCCTACTCTAATATCCTTGGCCTCCCCCGTCACCCAGTTATAACAGTCATGCTAGGACTGTTTTTCCTTATCTCTATACCTCAGCATGGAGGATCTATATGCAACTCTGCGGACCCTCTTAGAGAACCTAGAATATAAGATGGATAGTGGGTTTGCCGACCTTAATGCTCTTTGCCAATCTACAGTTAGTCGCAACATCCCATTGCCGAATGAGAATATGATTTTGGGTAAAAGGAATATAGTAAAAGTTCCATTAGGACAGCACAAAGTGACCTCAAGCTCACTGGAGTTGATGACAGAGGAACGAGATGAGGTCTATGGAGCTCCATGGCAGGCAGACGCTGGTGCCTAAGGTCACAGACCATGAAATATGAGGCTGAGGGGCTGGGGTTCCTGGATGTTACCCAGAGAGATGCGGCTGGTCACTCGGGGGATATCCAGAGAAGGGTGGTCCTGACTGAAATGAAAATGATCGAAGAGCAGCAAACAATAAAAATTGCTAGATATGAGAGTTTAACATTGGACCTAGGACACGAGTCTGTTTGTACTACTTTTATCCTTACAATTCAGAAACCGGTTATCGATTGTTCAACAGCTCTTACCAGCCGCCCTTGACTGAGCTTATTGAGGACTGGGTCATTCCACGGAAAATCAGTTAATGACAATAGGCATTAAAACCTTGTGTGACTCTATCCAGCTCGACACAAGTTAGATATATATGTTCTCCTAATCAAACTTTTACTGCTGTATAAGTATGTATTTATATACACTTTATATACACTTTATCTGGATTATAAAGTGTAGGATTTATTTACTTGAAGGCAACCTGACTGAAGCCTAATTTAATCATATTGTCCACACTGTTGATGCAGCTACTGAAGTTGATATTAATCTGCAATCTCCTAATTATAGATTAGTGCTTTTGATAGGCTACACCTTCCTGTTCATCATGTTTTATATAAGATATATGCATGTTAATACAACTATGTTCGCTCTAAGGGATCTGCAGATTGCAACTAGTAGTTCTTAATCTTCCTTAAGCAATGACACTTTCTAGTCAGATATAATTGCTGGATGACTTATAACTGACATGCCAAGTCACTAAAGTTCACTATTTACCCCCTAAATCTTATATGATTTCTATTATTAATGCATTTATCTACATACGTGTATATATATATATATACATATATATATATATATATATATATATATACATATATATATATATATATATATATATATATATATATATATATATATATATATATATATATATATATATATATATACTAGTTTTCCAGGACAGGCATTAGATATAACAGTCCTTATTAACCTCTTAAGGACATATGACGGAATTTTTCCGTCATAAAACAATTGAGCAAACTGAAAGCTGTGTCCTTAAAGGGTTAATAGAACATGGATTCTACAACTTATCCAAAGTTACACTATACTTTGCATATTAATATACTATGAGACTTTACATACGTTATTCCACTATTTTGTTGATCCCATTAACATTATATCTAAGCAGTATTATATATTGATAATTCTTGTGTCGAAACCTAATAAGTAGATGTAAGAAGATATTTTTTTCAAACATCTGGTTGAGGTGCAATAGGGTTTTTTAGCATTAATCACTCCCTATACCACCGGTATAGCTTTCAATAAGATAGTATTACTGTATAATTGTCCAATTGACTATTTTGCATTAATCAACTGGTTCAATTTTGGCCTTCTTTGTAACTACCATTCAAAATAATTTTAATGACCCATTTGGTCCACAAGTGACCCGTGCAGTAGTTACCCTAATGCTGTTATTTACTAGAAAAATGAGGTTTCCCCTATGTCTATACAACTTTGTTATTGGCATTTAAGTAATTTATTGTTACTGAGGATGTGTTTCTTTATGCACTTAGCTTGCAAGTTGCTACTCTTACATTGTTTGCTATCATAGAAACAGTTATGGCATTGCTGTTTTTCCCCCCAGCTCTTGATATTGGGCCTCCTACTTCCCCAGCTCATGCAATAAACACATATTTAATTGTGTACTTTATTATTTTAGCCCAAAAAGAACTTGTATACCTGTTATTACTGAGAAAGGTTGTATACTATAAGTTGTAATTTATAAAGAAAAGATTAAATACATTTTTTTTTAACTTTAATAATTAAGACAGAGCATGGAATTTTCCAAGTTTCCAATTTACTTTTATTATTGTTTTCTTAGTATCTTTGCTGAAGAGTAAATCTAAACAGTTTCATAGCAGTTCAGGAGAGTGGCCGTGTCTTTAGTACTCTATGGCAGCAGTGTTTGCAACAAATGTGTAATGTTGCTGTAAACCCTGGTTTCAGAACAGTCAGTCACAGCCCAGTACTGGGCATTGACAGCCCTCCTGGTGGGCCACAACTTGAAAATAATGTCGCCTGGGTGAGCTCTGACAGGCCTGCCACTCCACACATAAGAAATACCGGGCAGGCCTGTCAGAGTGACAGTGCACATGTGCGTGTGCACATATAGCGACACTTCAGTGGGAGGACAGTGTGGGACAAGGAGTAGATAGGACTGGACCTGAGAACTGCAGTTAAGTGATACCAGCCCACTGACACCAATGAATGTATATATTTTCTTCTCCCACTTACATCAATGCATTATAATATATATATATATATATAAACAATGATTGTGTGCACATTTATCCCAATACATTGAATACTGAAAATAATTATAATATTTTCTTAACTAGAGAAATTAGTCATGATGAAGCAATCTTTTTAGATCTGAAGATCTGGAGGGAAGGTATAAACTAAAAAAATAAGGTATATAGAAAATTGACGGCTACAAATAGCCTACTACATGCCAGTAGCCATCACCCTGAGAGCCTTAAGTCTGGCATACCTGTTGGACAATTCCTACGTCTTAAAAGGAATTGTTCTAGTACAAAATATTTTGAAGAGCAGGCAAAGGAGATGTCATCAAGGTTTTAAGAGCAGGGGTACTCAAAACGACAGATTAAAAAAGCTTAGATTAGATCCAGACAGAGTTCTAGATATGATATTCTGTACAATAAGAAAGAAAAAAAATCAGGATGAAGGGAAGATCAGATTAATAACAAGATATAACTCACACTGGAAACAAATTAGAGATATTATGAAAAAGTACTGGCACATTTTAACTATTGACTCAGATTTAAGGAGATATATAGGGGATTATCCCCTGGTAACAGCAAGAAGGGTGCGAAGCCTAAAAGATAGTTTGGTACATAGTGAGTATACTAGGAAAGAGACCCCAAACACTTGGCTAAATCAAGGGAGGAGATGGCTTGGTTGTAGCCCGTGTGGCCATTGTGTGTATTGCAGGTTTATCCAAAAAACTAACAAGTTTGGTACCAATTCAGAGGAACAATATGACATAAGGCAATGGATAACCTGCAATACAACAGGTGTAATTTATCTCCTACACTGTTCGTGCCCCAAATATGTGGGAAAAACTAAAAGAGACCTCAAAGATCGACTCAGGGAGCATAGGGATGATATCAAGAATAAAGTTCAAGAAAGCCCTGTAGCACGTCATTTTGAAAGCAAACATAATTCTGACTTCACGATTCTAAAAGTCACAGGAATTGAACATATTAAGCAACACCGCCGGGGAGGCGATGTAGATAAAGGTGGATATATAAATTAAAAACCCTAGCACCAACTGGTCTGAACGAAACAATTGATTTTTCCTGCTTTTTATAAATAAGCTTTTTGTAAATAGGTTCTGTATATGGCTGTTTATAGCATACATAACTGCGTTTATAAATTGCTTAGCCATGGTATGTGGGACTTGTGTGTATATATATTACTATATTACCTAATCAGGGTAAAAGAAAGTTGTTAAAAAAACAGTCATAAAGTGGTTAAAAAGCATTTTGTAAACATGTTAAATTACACATTAATAATGCATTGTGTCAGTGCTATGTTGTTTAGGAAATTTTACTTTTTAAGAATAAATGAATGAAGTCCTATATGAAGTCATGGTGGTTTACTGTACACACCCCATTACTAGCAAAGCTATGTGACAGTAAGCTTTTGAAAATGAAAATATATCAGTATATCTTACAGTCAGGCAAATTTGAGTGCCCTCTAAATGGAAAGATGGATCAGAGCGCATGGATGAGGTGTTGGAAACAAGATAAAAAGGCAACACCCCGTAATTACAGCATCTGATGAAGCCCTGAAAGCCAGCCCTGTTTGTGGGAGGGGCGAAATGCATCATGCTGGCGCTCACCTAACCGGCAACTTCAAACCAGGAGCCAACACTAACTCAGCTTGCTTCTTTGCCTGCAAAATTTGGAGACAGTAACCGACAGCAAGGATACACTGTGGAAATACGTCTCATGTTATAAGTGTATTGGTCCGTTGCTTTATTGTCGGTCCTCCATGAAGTATGAGCAGTGAGAAAATATTGAGATATAATGTAATGCGAGTACTGTTTGTCCTACACTGAATAGTGTTTCACCATCTACAGCTGTGCTTGAGCGTGTTTTATACACTAAGTGCTCGAAGTGATACAAATGGTGTTCCGGTCTGATTTAACCGAGGACTGCTATATGCAACTATTGTTTCTTTTCCTCTCCTTATTGCAAATGTCAATTGGATATAAATAAGAGAACTGTTGCAGTTTGGCTGTTTGGAAGCTATGTGAGCGTGTTTTAACACTAAGTGCTCACTTAAATTTTGCTCTTGGTTCACGGATTTAAAGGGACATAAGGCTCTTTACTTTGCTGTAACTGTTGTCATTTATTGTATGTTATCACATGTTTTTTGCACTTCTGAGGGGTTAGGGGAGTCTGTTTAACGACTGACATTAAGATTGAATAAACACTTTTTTTGGATGAGGATTTAAATGTGCAACCAGGGCCCTGGACATGTCCGGCTAAAATTTACCGGGTCTTGAGGTCACTTGGGTTGAGAACCACTGCTGTAAACAATAGAAAGAAAAAATATAAGCGGCTGCCCTCATTGAAAAGTTAATGTAGGTTTACACTTCAACAAAGGATACCACAAACAAAGCAAATTTGATAACCAAAGTAAACTAGAAAATATTTGAAAACTGGATGTTCTATCTAAACCATGAAAGTTTACAATTGACTTAAATGTCACTTAAATTACAGAAATATTAATATGCTATTATATAACTGACTATGGGCTGATGGCAAATGTTGAAGGCTATTGGTCTAGGATGCTATAACAGACCTGAAACGCCATGTAAATTAAGCTTGTATAAGGTAAACCATTCACAATTCATAATTTTTCAGACTAAATGAAGGATCACAATCAAGGCTATGGCAGATTTATTTTGGGATGTTAATTTTATCTTGAGGTGCAGTGAAGCACTGCCTTTTACACTAGTTTAAAAAACAAAGTAGTGGGTTATACTTAATAGAAATCATTGCAATATGTATTATTCATTTAAAAAATATTTTTCCTTTTATTAAACTTAATTTGTGCAATGTCCTTTACTTCCGGTCACAGCTCTACAAGGGGCAGGAAAGTATATCTAGCTTGATGTCATAAATCTTCTAGAGTAAGATGAGCTGGCTTAGCTGTTCAGTGAATGCAAGAGAAACAGGCAGTCAACTTTGCCCATTCTCAGAAGAGGCAGAATGCAAAGTTATCAACATGTGAGATATCTTATCTCACTGAGGGCTGTGGCTACAGTGAGAATTTTAAAGTGCAAATTTTGCAAGAAAACAGGTAAATTGCTAGCTGCTTTTTTACAAAATATGTTTTGCTTCTTTTTATGTTTACTTTGATTTAGCATATTTGTTTTACTAAAGGAGCACTGTTTTATATCCCTTTAACTACAACACATGTATCTGCTCTATTATAACCATGGCAGGAAAATATCGCTTTCTTATATATTCCTAAGGTATTGAATATTGCTATGTTTTTCCACTTGTGCATCAGGTCAGATTTATGGGGCCAGTTTTGTTACTACTGAAATATACCAAGGTTTTACTTTTCTCTAATTTTAGAGAGAGAGAGTTTGCTTCAAACAATCACATTTCACAGATAATATTGCTGCAGTAAAGAAAATAATGTTAATACCAACCACCAATCTGTGATGAAAATTTCTTCTTTTGCTGCCTCCATTGCATCAGCCACATCATTAAAGTATCCTTTAGCATTTACGTACCTTAAAAAAATAAAAAATGAATAAAAGTGGATAAGAAATTACAGTAGCACTCTCAATCCAATGTCACATTCTACTTAGTTAACTAAATAAAATGTTGTATTGGCTACACTTGGAATTTCTGGTTAAAGGGACATTAAACACATTGACATGGTAATATAAAATGATAAATCATAAGTCCTAAGCTACTAGACAGGACAAAAACTTAAAATATGCTTACCAGATCATTTCCTTTCCTTCTGTATGGGTAGAGTCCACTGCTGCATTCCTTACTTTTGGGAAATACTGAACCTGGCCACCAGGAGGAGGCAAAGACACCCCAGCCAAAGCCTTTAATACCTCCCCCACTTTCTCATAACCCCAGTCATTCTGCCGAGGTAACAAGGAACAGAAGGAGAAATATCAGGGTGAAAAAGATGCCAGAAGAATAAATTTAAATTTAGGGCCGCCCGTCAGAGTACACGGGCGGGAGCTGTGGACTCTTCCCATACAGAAGGACAAAGTCAAGTAATCGTGATGATACACATCGGTGGGCGGGGCTTATGGGCAAATAATGTGCTGAAAAATATTGGCACTCTAGCAATCTGTTGCGTTTGTTACTTATTGCTACATTTTGTTATTAATGGCATACATATATAGATTGTATTAAGTGTGGGATCTGGAACTCTTATCCTAAAACTTATCTCGTAATCTATAGAGTGGGTGCCTGAAAAATATCGGCACACACTACAGTGAATATATAGTAACTGACTATAGTCTGAGTGGATGGATTGTGGATGTTAAAACATATGAACGTAACTGACCTCATAATTTAGTGAGTGGTTGCCTGAAAAATATCGGCACCTGTTGAACTATTAATACATAGCTATGAGATGAGTCAGTATGTATGAATTGTGGATGTTTAAATATCATGTAAACGACCCTTTGAAACACTGATACATTGATATATATGTAAACAGAGAGCAGTACCATATTTCAAGGAAATTGTTTATGTGGTGGTTTGACTAAGATATATAGCTAATGACTGATAAGGAGTTAAATCGTCACTACCATCTAAACATAGGTGGGCTATAAAATAATAAATTGTTACTATCCAATGGATGTCTTGAAGATATTGATATTCATTATATGAGGGAATATAAAGTAACTTTATATATTTATAGTGGAGGTGAACTCCTATGTATTCAGTGGTAGTAGAAACAAGTTGTTAAACCCCACAACAAACTATAATTTTTTTGCACGTGTATGCTCTAAGCCCGTGGCCCATTTTAAAATGTTCCCTTGTTTGTATCCTTCCTGTATTTCTGACTAGCGATGTTGCGCAAGGGTAGTATTGAGAGTTAACCCTTTGATCAGATAACAGGAAGGAATTATATGTATTCACCCTTGTTTCCTTTTCTTGAAAGAATTTTAATATGGTTATCAATAAAGTTTACATTTTTAATATGTGTATATATTTTTTCAATTCTCCACAACCTACTTATTGTTTATACTGATCCTAGCAGAGCCTTAACAAATGACCGCAAATCTGGAAGCTGAGCGATCCTCTTGTGCAGTAACACAGACAGGGCCGAATCTGTCCCATCAGGGGACTTGCAGAAAAGCCCTTCGCCAGTTCAGCCTGGAGAACAGAATAAGTAGGTCCTCCACACCTTATGATAGATGCAACGAACAACCAGCTTACAAGCTTGAATGAGAGTAAAAATAACTCTCTCAGAAAACCCTCTCTTGGCTAGGACTACTCCTGTGACGAAAGGCAAAGAATGACTGGGGTTATGAGGAAGTGGGGGAGGTATTTAAACCTTTGGCTGGGGTGTCTTTGCCTCCTCCTGGTGGCCAGGTTCATTATTTCCCAAAAGTAAGGAATGCAGCTGAGGACTCTTCCCATATTAAGAAGGAAATGTTACTCGCCACTTCTAATCCCACCCACACCCACAACTTCGCCTCCTCTTTGCATAAATTTAGCCATTGTGAAACATTTTTGTAATATTGTGCTTATTTTATACCATGACAAATTAGATAATGCTACATAAACAGTAATACAGAAAGTGCTGACAGTCATGAAAGGTCATACCAGACCTGGAGATTTTTTTTTTAATAATTATTATCTCTCCCTATTTAACTATTTGTCTCCACTCCCTCCTCTATCCAATCTCTCTTTTTACCCTCTCCCCTCTCTCTCAGGCCATATCTTCTCTTTACACTCTCTTTCCCTTTCACATCTTTTTTTTCTGTTATTCCATTCTGAAATTGTGAGCTTTTTAGTTCCTGTTAGAAATAGAAGCGCAGAACACTGTTATATTCCACAAAGCCATTGGCTACACACTATAGTGACCTATTTATAACTGTCCCTAATTGGCCACAGCAGAGAAGGTAACCTAAGTTACAACATGGCAGTTCCTATTGTTTCACAGACACTAGGGGGGGTGATTTAACAAGGGGAGAATGGCCCCTGATCCCCCTGTTTCCGCATGAGTCTTCAGCAGTCCCGCCGCCCACAGCAATGAACCCGATCGGATACGATCGGGTTGATTGACACCCACCCACTGCTAAATCTGCAGGGAGCAGCATTGCACAAGCAGTTCCCCATAACTGCTTGTGCAATGATAAATGCCGACAGCGTATGCTCTCGGCATTTAGCGATGTCGAGCGGACATGATTTGCAACAGCAAATCATGTCCGCCCATCATTTGATAATTCGGCCCCTAAAACTTTACACTTATTTTGTCAATATTTAAACAGCTAACAAAACCTTAAAAATACATCTTCATGTTATTCTCAGACTAATCTTTTCTTTGAATGCATCATTTATTTAATGTTAAATGTCCCTTTAAGCTTTAAAATCAAAAATACAATTTCACTGTATTATTCAGAACTCCAGTCACACCTCACTGAATTACTTTACATTAACAAGGCAGACCATTTCATTCCTAGGTGTAGGTTCATGATACTGTAATAAATATGCAAATTATAGGCAAATGTCTCAAGAAAAAATGGCTCCTACAATTTAGCATGTTTAGAAATGAAAGGTGAAAAAAATTCCATCAATTCTTTCCAGCATGAAATAAATATTCAAAGCAATGGAGTAAAAATATGCAAATCATAATTGGTCCTGCATTGTTGCACAGATGTTATGACCAATAATTGCTGCCTTTACTTGATAAAGTTGATCTACTGGTACCTTACCCAATTGAGAAAATTAGGCATTTTGATAAGAAGATTTACAGAATGTAGAATTACTTGAAGCCAAACAAGTCCCTGCAATGTGCTTGCTTTTGCAGCAGAGATATATAATTACATATTCTGTATTTCTAGGGGACCTAGGCACCGAAATTCAACTATACTAAAAGTAGATGATACTTAAATATTTTTTAACATGTATATGAAAGAGTAGCAATTCAAAATATTAAAGATATCTTACAATACATTCTATTTTAGATAGTACAGATAAACATGATCAGACATAGAGGCCCATTTACCAAGCTCTGTATGGAAACAGCAGTTATGAAGCAGCGGTCTAAAGACCGCTGCTCCATAACCCTCTCCGCCTGCTCTGAGCAGGCGAACAGGAATCACCACAATTCAACCCGATCGAGTATGATCAGATTGATTGACACCCCCCCTACTAGCGGCCCATTGGATACGAGTCTGCAGGGGGCGGCGTTGCACCAGCAGCTCTTGTGAGTTGCTGGTGCAATGCTGAATACGAAGAGCGTATTGCTCTCTGCATTCAGTGAGGTCTTGCGGACCGGATCCGCACTGTTGGATCAGGTCCGCAAGACCTTTGATAAATAAGCCTCATAGCATGTAATTTAAAGGCACTTTTACATTTAATCCTATTATAAAATGTACTTTGTAGAAAATAATATGTACATATCTTTAGCAGCAGCAAGGCACTACTGGGTGCTAGCTGGTGATTGGTGGCTACACACACGTGCCTCTTGTTATTGATTCACCAGATGTAGTCTGTTAGTTCCCAGTAGTGCAGGGATTTAACAAACAGTAAAAAAAAAAGTCCCCACTTTTATATCCCATTAAGTATCCTGTCCCTTTAAACAAAGCCAACTGATACCCAAAATATCAAACATTCAATGGAAAGAAGTGAAAATCTATGGTATTACCCCTTCACCTACTGAGCCATGTTGTAAACAATGGTTTGTGATTTTTTTAAATCTAAATGCTATAGACAAAAGAAGAAGGGTTTATCCCCTCATATATATTAGGCCCGCCCCTTTGGGTATAGTTATATAACTTTGATGTGTACGTAGGGGCACATTTATTTACACAAGGGGATCACTATTACAGCAGTGATCGCCCAGCTATTGAAACATATATAGGGGTTTACTTTAAAGATGGGCTTCTGTGCAAGGGGCCTTGGCAGTTATAAGTGCCTAGAGACCTCCTATTAAAAAGTGTATACAATTTAAATAAACAAAAGTTTGTAAACAATAATGAGTGTGCTTTTCTTTCTAAACTCTACAGTCAAGAGAAGAAGGGTTTATCCTCATATAAATAAGGGCCTTTGGGTATATATTCTTAAATAAATGTACATTTTTTCAAGCCTGAATGATCACTATTACCACAGTGATCACCTGGCTACTAAAACTTCTATAAAGACTTAATTTTAAAATTAGGCTTATTGGTTTTATAATAAGGGGTCATGGGGGTCTCTAGGTATTTTATGGCCTGTTATAAGTATTTATTAGCGTGATTTAAATTGCTTATTATTATTTGTTTTTTATTTGTGCTTATATTTTAACCCCCAAGACACAACATTTGAAAGAGCAGACAGTTTCCCTAAAAATTGTGGGTCTTGGGGGATTCTAGAGCTTAAGGGAGCTGAGAATGATGGGTATGAATATTTACCCCCCTCCCAATCAAGCTCCCTTAAGCTCGCAAAGCATCCGGACACTTGCTTCCCCCATTGCCAATACCCTTATCCACCTCGCCCATGAGCGGACCCTGTGCAGATGAAGACCATGTTATCATCCGAAGTTAAGGGATAAATATCATACATGGTAATAGTGCAAAATAAGTTGAAGCATTTTACATTATAAAGACAAATCTGCCAGCTGTCTGCCAGTACCTATAAACTCCTTTTTTTATTTATTTATTTATTTAAATTTGTTGTACTTTTTTCTGTAGTGTAGTGGTCCCCCCCCTCCGCGATCGCCTTTTATTCCCCCCGCACCCCCAAACCCCTTTTCTGTAGTGAAGCTGCCCTTTCCCTTCCTGCTACTTAAAAAAAAAAAAACTGTAGCGTAGGGCCCTCCCACTCCCTCCCGTTCTCCCCCCCCTCTGCTGCTGAGCTGCCCACCCGCCACACCTCGCGCCGGCACTAGCAGAAAATCGTTACAGATGGTGACACACACAGTGTCACCGTTTGTAACAATCAAGCATCTGTCCTCATATGGAGACGGAGCACTGATCGCGCTCTGGCTCCATATGCGGCAGATGTCTGAAGCTTCAGGAGCTCCAGATCTTGGCTGTAACTTCCCAGCTGAGAGTGCTGGAGCTTCCTGAAGCTATTGTGTGCCTGCAGTTAAGGCCAGGTATGTTTTTTATGTAGAGTTTTTTCTAATAAATATTAGTACATGGTAAGCTCTGGTAGAAAGGTTATTGCAGCAGTGAAGTAAAATAATTGTAGCAATGTTGGCAAACACAATAACCAAGAATTCTGAGGATGAGCAAAACTATACACTAACATGTATGTAAGAAGACCTACACATAAGTAAATAGGTTTTATTAGAAACATTTAGGGTTATATTAAAGAGTGGAGTGCTATTTATCGCTCTTGTTCATGCGCTAACTCCACTAAAAGTAAGTTTTTTTGTGTGCGTGGGGCAACGCACGTATTACAAGTTGAAAGTAAAAATGTTTTGCTCGCACACTAAGCTGAAGTGCACAAAAAAGCCAAGTTAGAATATTGCGACCATGTTAACATATTCCCTTACTCACATGCAAACCTTATCGCATTTTCTCAATTGCGCTAACCCAACATGAACATTTCCCATTACTATGTTCTTCACATAGAAGAATATGTTCTATTTATTCATATAGATATTTCTACATTTATAGGATAGTATTTTTGTAAAAACATCATTTATGTTTTCCTGATAAAATCTTTTTTTTTTCAGAATGATGATAGTTCAAAGGGATTAGTATTTTGGTAAAAATATAATTTATGCTTAAAGGAATAATTCTTTTCTTTCGAAATGATGATAAGTTCATGGGGCTCCATAACATGTGGGATATAATTCCCGCTAGTAGGAGGCAGCCAAGAACCCACACAAGAGCATAAATTTCCTTCCATCTCTCCTCAGTTTACCACATAGCTAGGTTTGCCACCTCAGCCATGTTTTCCTGGACACTTATGAGTTACACATGCTGCAGGGTTTGCAGGGAGGAACATGCATAGTGCTGTCCAGGATCACTATTTGTGTGCTATCCATGGGTGCAATTCTTGTTCCCCTCTGCACACCCTGCAGCATGTGTAACTCATAAGTGTCCAGGAAAACATGGCCGAGGTGGCAACCATACACATAGCCGATAAGAGATTAGGAAACAGATAAGGAGGATAAACAAAAGCAGGGTCTATAGAGGTGCAAATTAAAAATGATGCCCAAAAAATTAAAACGGCCCGGGACTATGGACTATAATCATTCCAAAAGAAAATAATCAGGTAAGCATAAATTATGTTTTCTTTCATGTAATGATGATAGTCCATAGGGCTCCATAACATGTGTGATTAATTACCAAGCAGGTAGTCCATGTTATGGAAAAGGGTGGGACAATTTTCAGGCAGTTCCAGTTTAGCAGACACTTCGGCCTCAAGGACTTTCCTGCCAAAAGCTGAGTGTGAAGAAGAAAAAACATCAAAGTGGAAATTTTTTGAAAAAGTATGCTGAACTTTCCAAGTCTGCTTCAAAGATGCATCATTTAGAAAGCCCAGGAAGTTGTAACTTATCTTGTAGAATAGGCTGTAATATGTTTTTGGGAGCAAATTTCTCGCCACCAAGAATGCCTTGTGATTACTTGTTTGAGCCATGAGGCCAACAATACAGTAGTAACCTTCTGCACTTTACAAGTCCCAGAGTAGTGAATAAACCAGCTGGAAAATGGTCACATTCTTAAGTAGCTTGGAGATAGAACTAGGTCTCACAACTGGCCTTATCCTTAGTAGTGCCTGGACAAAATTCTGAACATCAGGAAGCATAGCTAACTTTCTATGAAAGAAAACAGATAAAGCAGAAATTTGACCTTATTAGTTGACCTTTTAGGAAGCTAGCAGACAAAGCTTTGTCAAGGCCATCTTGTAAAAACTAAAGAATTGTAGGAATCCTAAAGGAATACCAAGAAAATCTCTTGGAAGAACACCAATGAAAGTATGCTTTACAAATATTATGATACATCTTTTTGCTAAGAGGTTTTCTGGCTTGAAATCCTTTGTGTTTTAAAACTAGGCATTCCACCTCCAGGCCGTTAAACTTAGAGATTTGATATCCTGATGAAAAAAAGAGTCCCGTGAGACAAAAGATGTTGTCTTAGAGGAAGAAGCCATGGAAGAAAAGATGACATCTTCACTAGATCCGCATATCGTGTCCTGCGGGTCATCAGATCTATGTCCAGAAGACACCCATTTGATTATTATTTAATCAAAAGGTGTCCTGATGGAGAGACCACTCTCCTGGATGGGTCTGAATGACATTTGAGATAATCTGCTTCCCAACTGTTCATTCCTGGCATGTGAACTGCTGACAGGGAACATTGATTCCTCTCTGCCCAAGACAGAATTCTGGATACTTTATTTAGGCTACCGCCGTGATATTGTCCAACTGGCAACGTATAGACATTTCCTGTTTTCAGAGGAACCAGGACTGAAAAATCTCTCAGAGTTCCAGAATGTTGATTGGTATCCTTGCCTCTATAGGAGACCAAACTCCTTGCGCGCTTCGAGAATTTCAGACTGCGACCCAGACTGAAAGGCTGTCATCCGCCATCACAATAGCCCAAAATGGGCACAGAAATGACGCCGCAAGGGTCAAAGAAGGACCTTGAATCCACTAAGAGAAAGATTGTCTGACTGGAAAGTCCAAAGCAATCTGCTGTTCCAATTGCAGATAATTCTTTGAGCTTAGACAGTTGAAGGGGTCGCAAGTGGAAGTGGGCAAAGGGAACAGTGTCCAAAGCCACAACCATAAGACCCACTGCCTCCATGCATAGAGCTACTGATGTAAATTAAGCATGTTGCAGGGACAGACAGCAATGCGATTGCTGTCAACTTGTAATACATGTTAAAGTGTGCTGGTATTACTCAGTAGCGTGCAAATATCGCTTTCACAAAAGCGATATTTAGGGCTCCACTAGAAATCTGGCCCATAATGTCTACAGATCTACACAGACAAAGTTCTGCATATGGGAAAAGCATTATGTGCACTGCTGCACATGCAATAAACGTAAACACTATGTAGATTTGCATATAATAACAGTGTACATAAAATTACATAAAGTACATTACTGCAAACAACATTCCAAAGAGCATAAAATAACAGTATCGAGAATACAAACATACATTAAAAAACAAAACAAAGAACCACTATCTGTTTACATCCACTAGAAATGAAGGAAGTACAATTCTCCATGATTGAGCTTGCATTCTATTGGCTGATCGGAACAGCCAATAGAATGCGAGCTCAATCTGATTGGCTGATTGGATCAGCCAATCGGAATTCGAGGGACGCCATCTTGGATGACGTCCCTTAAAGGAACCTTCATTATGTGTTAGGACGTCGGAAGAAGAGGATGGATCCGCGCGTCGTCGGATGGAAGAAGATAGAAGATGCCGCTTGGATGAAGATGTCTACCTGTCGGGATCTCCTCTTCTGCCCGGATAGGATGAAGACTTCTGCCCGATGATGGACCTCTTCAGCCGCCGCTTGGATGAAGACTTCAGCCGGATCATGGACGTCTTCAGCCCCCGCTTGGGCTTGGATGAAGACTTCGGAGCCTGGACCGATCGGTGATACCCGGCGTGGTGAAGATAAGGTAGGAAGATCTTCAGGGGCTTAGTGTTAGGTTTATTTAAGGGGGATTTGGGTTAGATTAGGGGTATGTAGGTGGTGGGTTGTAATGTTGGGGGGGTATTGTATGTTTTTTTTACAGGCAAAAGAGCTGAATTCTTTGGGGCATGCCCCGCAAAAGGCCCTTTTAAGGGCAGGTAAGGTAAAAGAGCTTTTCTATTTGTATTTTAGAATAGGGTAGGGCATTTTTTTATTTTGGGGGCTTTTTATTTTATTAGGGGGCTTAGAGTAGGTATAATTAGCTTAAAATTGTTGTAATATTTTTATAATGTTTGTAAATATTTTTTTATTTTTTGTAACTTAGTTCTTTTTTTATTTTTTGTACTTTAGTTAGTTTATGTAATTGTATTTATTTGTAGGTATTTTATTTAATTAATTTATTGATAGTGTAGTGCTAGGTTTAATTGTAGATAATTGTAGGTATTTTATTTAATTAATTTATTGCTAGTGCAGTGTTAGGTTTAATTGTAACTTAGGTTAGGATTTATTTTACAGGTAATTTTGTAATTATTTTAACTAGGTAGCTATTAAATAGTTATTAACTATTTAATAGCTATTGTACCTGGTTAAAATAAATACAAAGTTACCTGTAAAATAAATATTAATCCTAAAATAGCTACAATATAATTATAATTTATATTGTAGCTATATTAGGATTTATTTTACAGGTAAGTATTTAGCTTTAAATAGGATTAATTTATTTAATAAGATTTATTTAGTTAGATAAAAATTATATTTAACTTAGGGGGGTGTTAGTGTTAGGGTTAGACTTAGCTTTAGGTGTTAATAACTTTATTATAGTAGCGGTGAGGTCCGGTCGGCAGATTAGGGGTTAATAATTGTAGGTAGGTGGTGGCGACGTTTGGGGTGGCAGATTAGGGGTTAATAAATATAATATAGGGTTCGGCGGTGTTAGGGGCAGCAGATTAGGGGTACATAGGGATAACGTAGGTTGCGGCGGTGTGCGGTCGGCAGATTAGGGGTTAAAATTTTTTATTAGAGTGGCGGCGATGTGGGGGGGCCTTGGTTTCGGGGTACATAGGTAGTTTATGGGTGTTAGTGTACTTTAGAGCACAGTAGTTAAGAGCTTTATGAACCGGCGTTAGCCCAGAAAGCTCTTAACTCCTGGCTTTTCTCTGCGGCTGGAGTCTTGTCGTTAGATTTCTAACGCTCACTTCAGCCACGACTCTAAATACCGGTGTTAGAAAGATCCCATTGAAAAGATAGGATACGCAAATGGCGTAGGGGGATCTGCGGTATGGAAAAGTCGCAGCTGGAAAGTGAGCGTTAGACCCTTTCCTGACTGACTCTAAATACCAGCAGTAACCCAAAACCAGCGTTAGGAGCCCCTAACGCTGGTTTTGACGGCTAACGCAAAACTCTAAATCTAGCTGATAATTTTTGTAAGAACTTACCTGATAAATTAATTACTTTCATATTGGCAAGAGTCCATAAGCTAGTGACGTATGGGATATACAATCCTACCAGGAGGGGCAAAGTTTCCCAAACCTCAAAATGCCTATAAATACACCCCTCACTACACCCACAATTATGTTTAATGAATAGCCAAGTAGTGGGGTGATAAAGAAAGGAGTAAAATGCATAAAAAAAGGAATTTGGAAATAATTGTGCTTTATACAAAAAAATCATAACCACCATAAAAAGGGTGGGTCTCATGGACTCTTGCCAATATGAAAAATATATATTTATCAGTTAAGTTCTTACATAAAATATGTTTTCTTTCATGTAATTGGCAAGACTCCATGAGCTAGTGACTAATGGGATAGTAATACCCAAGATGTGGAACTCCATAAAAGAGTCACTAGAGAGGGAGGGATAAAAAAAATAACAGTCATTTTCCGCTGAAAAAAATGAATCCACAACCCAAAATATAAGTTTATTCTCTTAAATGAAAATAAAAAACTTAAACATAGGCAGAGGAATCAAATTGAAACAGCTGCCTGAAGAACTTTTCTACCAAAAACTGCTTCAGAGGAAGCAAATACATCAAAACAGTAGAATGTAGTAAATGTATGCAAAGAAGACCAAGTTGCTGCTTTGCAAATCTGATCAACTGAAGCTTCATTCTTAAAAGACCACAAAGTGGAGACTGATCTAGTAGAATGAGCTGTAATTCTCTGAGGCGGGGCCTGACCCGATTCCAAATAAGCTTGAGGAATCAGAAGCTTTAACCAAGATGCCAAGGAAAACAGAATTTATGTTTACCTGATAAATTACTTTCTCCAACGGTGTGTCCGGTCCACGGCGTCATCCTTACTTGTGGGAAATTCTCTTCCCCAACAGGAAATGGCAAAGAGCCCAGCAAAGCTGGTCACATGATCCCTCCTAGGCTCCGCCTTCCCCAGTCATTCGACCGATGTAAAGGAGGAATATTTGCATAGGAGAAATCATATGATACCGTGGTGACTGTAGTTAGAGAAAATAAATCATCAGACCTGATTAAAAAACCAGGGCGGGCCGTGGACCGGACACACCGTTGGAGAAAGTAATTTATCAGGTAAACATAAATTCTGTTTTCTCCAACATAGGTGTGTCCGGTCCACGGCGTCATCCTTACTTGTGGGAACCAATACCAAAGCTTTAGGACACGGATGATGGGAGGGAGCAAATCAGGTCACCTAGATGGAAGGCACCACGGCTTGCAAAACCTTTCTCCCAAAAATAGCCTCAGAAGAAGCAAAAGTATCAAATTTGTCAAATTTGGTAAAAGTGTGCAGTGAAGACCAAGTCGCTGCCCTACATATCTGATCAACAGAAGCCTCGTTCTTGAAGGCCCATGTGGAAGCCACGGCCCTAGTGGAATGAGCTGTGATTCTTTCAGGAGGCTGCCGACCGGCAGTCTCATAAGCCAATCTGATGATGCTTTTAAGCCAAAAAGAGAGAGAGGTAGAAGTTGCTTTTTGACCTCTCCTTTTACCAGAATAAACAACAAACAAGGAAGATGTTTGTCTGAAATCCTTTGTAGCCTCTAAATAGAATTTTAGAGCACGAACTACATCCAAATTGTGCAACAAACGTTCCTTCTTTGAAACTGGATTCGGACACAAAGAAGGCACGACTATCTCCTGGTTAATATTTTTGTTAGAAACAACTTTCGGAAGAAAACCAGGTTTAGTACGCAAAACCACCTTATCTGCATGGAACACCAGATAAGGAGGAGAACACTGCAGAGCAGATAACTCTGAAACTCTTCTAGCAGAAGAAATTGCAACCAAAAACAAAACTTTCCAAGATAATAACTTGATATCAACGGAATGTAGGGGTTCAAACGGAACCCCCTGAAGAACTGAAAGAACTAAATTAAGACTCCAAGGAGGAGTCAAAGGTTTGTAAACAGGCTTGATTCTAACCAGAGCCTGAACAAAAGCTTGAACATCTGGCACAGCCGCCAGCTTTTTGTGAAGTAAAACAGATAAAGCAGAAATCTGTCCCTTCAAAGAACTTGCAGATAATCCTTTCTCCAAACCTTCTTGAAGAAAGGATAGAATCTTAGGAATTTTTATCTTGTTCCATGGGAATCCTTTAGATTCACACCAACAGATATATTTTTTCCATATTTTATGGTAGATTTTTCTAGTTACAGGCTTTCTGGCCTGAACAAGAGTATCAATGACAGAATCTGAGAACCCTCGCTTTGATAAAATCAAGCGTTCAATCTCCAAGCAGTCAGTTGGAGTGAGGCCAGATTCGGATGTTCGAACGGACCTTGAACAAGAAGGTCCTGTCTCAAAGGTAGCTTCCATGGTGGAGCCGATGACATATTCACCAGATCTGCATACCAAGTCCTGCGTGGCCACGCAGGAGCTATCAAGATCACCGATACCCTCTCCTGTTTGATCCTGGCTACCAGCCTGGGAATGAGAGGAAACGGTGGGAACACATAAGCTAGGTTGAAGCTCCAAGGTGCTACTAGTGCATCCACTAGAGTCGCCTTGGGATCCCTGGATCTGGACCCGTAGCAAGGAACCTTGAAGTTCTGACGAGACGCCATCAGATCCATGTCTGGAATGCCCCACAATTGAATTATTTGGGCAAAGATTTCCGGATGGAGTTCCCACTACCCCGGATGAAATGTCTGACGACTCAGAAAATCCGCTTCCCAATTTTCCACTCCTGGGATGTGGATTGCAGACAAGTGGCAGGAGTGAGTCTCCGCCCATTGAATTATTTTGGTCACTTCTTCCATCGCCAGGGAACTCCTTGTTCCCCCCTGATGGTTGATATACGCAACAGTCGTCATGTTGTCTGATTGAAACCGTATGAATTTGGCCTTTGCTAGCTGAGGCCAAGCCTTGAGAGCAATGAATATCGCTCTCAGTTCCAGAATATTTATCGGGAGAAGAGATTCTTCCCGAGACCAAAGACCCTGACCTTTCAGGGGTTCCCAGACCGCGCCCCAGCCCACCAGACTGGCGTCGGTCGTGACAATGACCCACTCTGGTCTGCGGAAGCTCATCCCTTGTGACAGGTTGTCCAGGGTCAGCCACCAACGGAGTGAATCTCTGGTCCTCTGATCTACTTGTATCGTCGGAGACAAGTCTGTATAATCCCCATTCCACTGACTGAGCATGCACAGTTGTAATGGTCTTAGATGAATTTGCGCAAAAGGAACTATGTCCATTGCCGCGACCATCAAACCTATTACTTCCATGCACTGCGCTATGGAAGGAAGAAGAACAGAATGAAGTACTTGACAAGAGCTTAGAAGTTTTGATTTTCTGGCCTCTGTCAGAAAAATCCTCATTTCTAAGGAGTCTATTATTGTTCCCAAGAAGGGAACTCTTGTTGACGGAGATAGAGAACTTTTTTCTACGTTCACTTTCCACCCGTGAGATCTGAGAAAGGCCAGGACAATGTCCGTATGAGCCTTTGCTTGTGGTAGAGACGACGCTTGAATCAGTATGTCGTCCAAGTAAGGTACTACTGCAATGCCCCTTGGTCTTAGCACCGCTAGAAGGGACCCTAGTACCTTTGTGAAAATTCTTGGAGCAGTGGCTAATCCGAATGGAAGTGCCACAAACTGGTAATGCTTGTCCAGAAAGGCGAACCTTAGGAACCGATGATGTTCCTTGTGGATAGGAATATGTAGATACGCATCCTTTAAATCCACCGTGGTCATGAATTGACCTTCCTGGATGGTAGGAAGAATTGTCCGAATGGTTTCCATTTTGAACGATGGAACCTTGAGAAATTTGTTTAGGATCTTGAGATCTAAGATTGGTCTGAATGTTCCCTCTTTTTTGGGAACTATGAACAGATTGGAGTAGAATCCCATCCCTTGTTCTCCTAATGGAACAGGATGAATCACTCCCATTTTTAACAGGTCTTCTACACAATGTAAGAATGCCTGTCTTTTTATGTGGTCTGAAGACAATTGAGACCTGTGGAACCTCCCCCTTGGGGGTAGCTCCTTGAATTCCAGCAGATAACCTTGGGAGACTATTTCTAGCGCCCAAGGATCCAGAACATCTCTTGCCCAAGCCTGAGCGAAGAGAGAAAGTCTGCCCCCCACCAGATCCGGTCCCGGATCGGGGGCCAACATCTCATGCTGTCTTGGTAGCAGTGGCAGGTTTCTTGGCCTGCTTACCTTTGTTCCAGCCTTGCATTGGCCTCCAGGCTGGCTTGGTTTGAGAAGTATTACCCTCTTGCTTAGAGGATGTAGAACTTGGGGCTGGTCCGTTTCTGCGAAAGGGACGAAAATTTGGTTTATTTTTAGCCTTAAAAGACCTATCCTGAGGAAGGGCGTGGCCCTTACCCCCAGTGATATCTGAAATAATCTCTTTCAAGTCAGGGCCAAACAGCGTTTTCCCCTTGAAAGGTATGTTAAGCAATTTGTTCTTGGAAGACGCATCCGCTGACCAAGATTTTAGCCAAAGCGCTCTGCGCGCCACAATAGCAAACCCCGAATTTTTCGCCGCTAATCTAGCCAATTGCAAAGTGGCGTCTAAAGTAAAAGAGTTAGCCAATTTAAGAGCATGAATTCTGTCCATAATCTCCTCATAATAAGAATCTTTATTGAGCGACTTTTCTAGTTCATCGAACCAGAAACACGCTGCTGTAGTGACAGGAACAATGCATGAAATTGGTTGTAGAAGGTAACCTTGCTGAACAAACATCTTTTTAAGCAAACCCTCTAATTTTTTATCCATAGGATCTTTGAAAGCACAACTATCTTCTATAGGGATAGTAGTGCGTTTGTTTAGAGTAGAAACCGCCCCCTCGACCTTGGGGACTGTCTGCCATAAGTCCTTTCTGGGGTCGACCATAGGAAACAATTTCTTAAATATAGGGGGAGGGACAAAAGGTATGCCGGGCCTTTCCCATGTCCGCCACCCGCTTGGGTATAGGAAAAGCTTCGGGGGGCCCCGGGACCTCTAGGAACTTGTCCATCTTACATAATTTCTCTGGAATGACCAAATTGTCACAATCATCCAGAGTAGATAACACCTCCTTAAGCAGAGCGCGGAGATGTTCCAATTTAAATTTGAATGTAATCACATCAGGTTCCGCTTGTTGAGAAATTTTCCCTGAATCTGAAATTTCTCCCTCAGACAAAACCTCCCTGGCCCCCTCAGACTGGTGTAGGGGCATGTCAGAACCATTATCATCAGCGTCCTCATGCTCTTCGGTATTTTCTAAAACAGAGCAGTCGCGCTTTCGCTGATAAGTGGGCATTTTGGCTAAAATGTTTTTGATAGAATTATCCATTACAGCCGTTAATTGTTGCATAGTAAGGAGTATTGGCGCACTAGATGTACTAGGGGCCTCCTGTGTGGGCAAGACTGGCGTAGACGAAGGAGGGGATGATGCAGTACCATGCTTACTCCCCTCACTTGAGGAATCATCTTGGGCATCATTTTCTCTAAATTTTTTGTCACATACATCACATCTATTTAAATGAGAAGGAACCTTGGCTTCCTCACATACAGAACATAGTCTATCTGATAGTTCAGACATGTTAAAAAGGCATAAACTTGATAACAAAGTACAAAAAACGTTTTAAAATAAAACCGTTACTGTCACTTTAAATTTTAAACTGAACACACTTTATTACTGAATATGTGAAAAAGTATGAAGGAATTGTTCAAAATTCACCAAAATTTCACCACAGTGTCTTAAAGCCTTAAAAGTATTGCACACCAAATTTGAAAGCTTTAACTCTTAAAATAACGGAACCGGAGCCGTTTTTATATTTAACCCCTATACAGTCCCTGGTATCTGCTTTGCTGAGACCCAACCAAGCCCAGAGGGGAATACGATACCAAATGACGCCTTCAGTAAGCTTTTTCTATGTATCTGAGCTCCTCACACATGCATCTGCATGCCTTGCTTCCCAAAAACAACTGCGCATTAGTGGCGCAAAAATGAGGCTCTGCCTATGATTAGAGAAGGCCCCCAGTGAAAAAGGTGTCCAATACAGTGCCTGCCGGTTATTTAACATAATTCCCAAGAATAAAATAACTCCTCAAAGATATAAACTATTAAAAATGCTTATAAATCAATCGTTTTAGCCCAGAAAAATGTCTACCAGTCTTTAAAGCCCTTGTGAAGCCCTTTATTCTTATTTAATAAAAATGGCTTACCAGATCCCATAGGGAAAATGACAGCTTCCAGCATTACCAAGTCTTGTTAGAAATGTGTCATACCTCAAGCAGCAAAAGTCTGCTCACTGTTTCCCCCAACTGAAGTTAATTCCTCTCAACAGTCCTGTGTGGAAACAGCCATCGATTTTAGTAACGGTTGATAAAATCATTTTCCTCTTACAAACAGAAATCTTCATCTCTTTTCTGTTTCAGAGTAAATAGTACATACCAGCACTATTTTAAAATAACAAACTCTTGATTGAAGAATAAAAACTACATTTAAACACCAAAAAACTCTAAGCCATCTCCGTGGAGATGTTGCCTGTACAACGGCAAAGAGAATGACTGGGGAAGGAGGAGCCTAGGAGGGATCATGTGACCAGCTTTGCTGGGCTCTTTGCCATTTCCTGTTGGGGAAGAGAATATCCCACAAGTAAGGATGACGCCGTGGACCGGACACACCTATGTTGGAGAAATGGCAGAAGCCTTCTGACCTTTCCTAGAACCAGAAAAGACAACAAATAAACTAGAAGTCTTCCTGAAATCTTTAGTAGCTTCAACATAATATTTCAAAGCTCTTACAACATCCAAAGAATTTAAAGATCGCTCCAAAGAATTCTTAGGATTAGGACACAAAGAAGGAACAACAATTTCTCTATTAATGTTGTTAGAATTCACAACTTTAGGTAGAAATTTAAATTCATTTATACAGAAAAAACCAATGGCACTACTTATATATTAAGAAACCTTAATTATAACCCATTCAGTAAAGATATATATATATATATATATATATATATATATATATATATATATATATATATATTTATCATGTACACAAAAGAGACGTACCTGGAATATAATCCTGGTACCAAAAAAGACAGGGTTTCAGCACTCTTTTAGAAAAACTCACAAATCACTCTAATGTAATTCAATAGTTTTAATAGTGGCAGCCAAATTCCACACAACATGGGAATAAATCCATGTAAATATTAAAACACATAAGCATACAAGTTCGACTCATGAATGACAGTTCAAAAGAACCTGACCGGTCAGGGGTGACTAGAGGGTATTCCAAGAGAGTGGTTAAAGGGGCATTTAATAATGCTCTACACATGGACAGGGAGAAACTTCTTTTGCCCACACCAAAGAATAATGAATCTAAGATAAGACTAATCACTGATTATAATTGCCACTGGAACTCTCTGAAAGGCATTCTTGCAAAGAATTGGCATATCCTTACCAGTGACATAGGGGTCAGAAAGGAAGTAGGTGATTTTTCCAATATCACTGCCAGACGGGCACCTAATCTTAAAGATAAGTTGGTGAGGAGCCAATACTTGTCCAAAACAGGACAAAGTAACTGGCTTACAAAACATAGATCCATAGGCAATTATCCCTGTGGAAAATGTGTAACATGTAAATTTATGCGCAAGACAAAAGAGTTCAGAACGAATACAGGAAACACCTATAGACTAAAACATTTTGTGAACTGTGATACTGAGGGGGTCGTATACCTGCTGTCATGCGATTGCCCACTTTTCTACGTGGGAAAAACGAGGAGGGCGATAAAGGACCGCATCTCAGAACATAGAGATGATGTAAAGAATAAAAATCCTAAAAGCAATGTGGCAAAACACTTTGAGTTGGTGCATAATTGCAATCCTGATTCACTCAGATTCGTGGGCATAGACAAAGGCATCATAAACAGGAGAGGAGGAGATAATGATAAAACCCTCCTGAGAAAGGAATGCAGGTGGATATCAATCCTTGGGACACAAATTCCAAATGGTCTCAATGATAAATTAGATATGGCCTGCTTCCTATGAGATTGTATTTAAGGTAGAGTGGAGTGTTGATATGGAGAGGTGTTTTGCTTCTACACTCCATTCTACCTAACCAAAAATAAGCAGATTCTACAAGATATAAGACAATAAAAATATAAAGAACATGTTGTTTCTTGAATGACAGATTGCAATGTTTTTAACTGTAGCAACCAAGTATAAATGTTTGAGGAAAAATATGTAACATTTTTTAACCTTGGTTTTGCTTCTTGTAAATTTGAAACATAAGGTTGTAAATAATAGCAATCACATAAGATTGAAAGCTGCCTGTAGCAGCATGTGAAACTTTCACCTTCCAGCAGAGGCGCAACATCATTGATCTATATAACAGGACGCATGGATCAAAGCAGTATTACACCCTGACGAAGCCCGGTCTGAATTCCAGTCGAGCGGGTGAAACGCGCGTCGGCATTGGTGGAGCCGTCCAGGTCACGTGATACACGTGGGGCACCGCTGTGTTTGGCGTTTGCGATGGAGATCGCTACCGGCATGGAATGCTAACAAGTGGGGACAATACATACCCCTGTGGATATTGGACACAACAACATCTGAAAGCAAGGTCGTATAAGTGTGACATGTTGACACCTGAAATATACTGATATGAAATAGGTGACCATGTTGAAGAAAATAATGGCATTTTGTTAAGTTGGAGAAGGCGCTGTTTTGTCTTTCACTGAGACTAATATCTTGATACCTGTCTTCGCTTGGAGTCATACATTTCTTGCTTAGACTGTGCTCTACTAACTACAACTTGACTCTTATTTGCCTGCATGTGAAAACACTAATTCACCTGCGACATCTTCATGCTAACATCTTTGCATCTTGCTTTGCAGACTTCTTCTGTGGATATGTGTATGCACAATGCGAATGTAATCAATATTGCATGAATTGTGTTACCTCTACAATTGTTACCCACTTGTCTATCTATGTATATATTCAGGGGGCTCACCTGCTGGCTTGCTTAGATCGCCTTTGTAACCTGCGCAGCAAGTAGCCCCATAACTGCAGGGGTGCTGTAAGCAGCTGGGTGTAGCAAAGCCAGAGGAGGTCTCACTTGATATAGCCTATATTTTGTACATTGCAGTAACTGTATTCATTTCTAACTGTGAAATCACTTTCTACAAGGTGCCTGACACAGGCTTTGCAGTGTTTACCACTTAGATCCCGGTTCATATATCTGCCCAGGATATACCTTCCATGACCATTACTTGGGAGGTTCTGAGGTAGTTGGGTGTAGTGGTTCACTATAAAAACCTGTGCTTAAGCAATACTACTGCTATTTACACTTCGCCACACATGTGCTTTTTTGTGTACCCCTGACCGGTCAGGTTCTTTTGAACCGCCATTAATGAGTCGAACTTGTATGCTTATGTGTTTTAATATTTACATGGATTTATTCCCATGTTGTGTGGAATTTGGCTGCCACTATTAAAGCTATTGAATTACATTAGAGTGATTTGTGAGTTTTTCTAAAAGAGTGCTGAAACCCTGTCTTTTTTGGTACCAGGATTATATTCCAGGTACGTCTCTTTTGTGTACATGATACATTTAAACCAAGGGTCTGCACCATATTTAAACTTAAGTTGCTTGGACATTTAAGCCCTTACGCAACCAACCAACTCACACTAGCAACTGCGTCCTTTCCTAAATTGTTCTTGATTATTCATTGTGCATACCTTGTGTACTTGGGCCTTGGGCCCATTCTTAGGTCTCAGGAAAGGGTAAACCCCTTAGCTAGTATTGTATATATATATACACATTAATATATACACAAACAGTAGCTTTTTTGTGGACCAGTTAAGTCCTACACACCCTGGTACTAGATCCCTGTTATAAAAGGTTTTTATTTAGACCAAAATGGCGTTTATGCTGTCTGACGAAAATTGGGAGGCAGAACTTACAGCCTCACTATCCCTGTCGAATCTAGAGGAGAATCAGGATTCCAACAATACACCAGTGAACATCTATGGTGCTTTTAAAAATTATAAAAAACTCTTGGTTAAACAAATAAAGCTTCGGGCAGAAACTTCAAGTCTAGAGAATTACATAAAAACCAAAATCATACCGAGGGGTCTTCGTCTTAAACTAGACCCTGGTACTAACCTACGTGAGGATGAGGGAGGAGAAGAATTTCTAGAAGACTGGAATACCAGTCTCTCTGATTGCTCCATTATTTTAATGGAAAAAATGGTGGTACGAAATAAAGAAAGACTAGCTAAAACAATTATACAGATTGAGGAGTCCCTAAAAGTGGTAAACACTTTTGAACATAACACCAATTTCCCCAAATTGAATGATGAAATAAAGGATCAGATAGCTAGACTACAAAATGATATAAAACTAAGAAAAGGAAGGAAGTTTTCAAGGGATAATGATGACTACAAAAACAACTAAGTATATAGCTACTTAACTACAAAAGGAACATATGATTCTGGGACGGATAGCTCTGATGTAGAACTTGACCAACATAAAAACATTCTTGATAAAAAACAGTCTTTTTTAGGGGAAGGAGGAGAGGTGGTAGGAAGAGAAGGAGGGGGTCTGAGTTTAAACTCAGAAGAAAGACGCTACCCCTCGAGGCAAAGATACCAGCAGAGCCAGGATCAGGGTCAAAGGAATTATCGTCAGAGCAGACCGAGGCGACCTCGAGGTCGCAGGGGATACTCGAACTAGCTGAAAATAATATGCAGGTAATTAACCTATCTTCTTTTAAATTGAATTATATGCACATAGAGGTCCTAAAAAGAGGTCTTTCATTTTGCCCTACAAATAACTTGGATAAGTTTAACTTCTTAAAAGATCTCCATTTATTTGCAAGGCGTATTGTACTCTCACAAATTATGAAGGGCAAGAGTAAACACCTTGTTGAGGATGTCTCACTTACACGAGAGGACAATATAACAATACTGGCCATGCAGGAATTACTCACTGACTCTGAAGGTAGCCAACAGACTTCTTCACAAGATGAGGAAATAGGTACCAATGTCCATATTTCGTCAAACCTAAAAGCGAAATCGAAATATATGCCACAGCTATCCATGGTCCCGGCAGTAAATATTTTTGTTAAACAAGTAGAGAAAGATCTACAGAACATATCCATCACTGGTTTGGTAGGTGATAACCTTAATAAAGCCGAAAGAAAAGCTCTCAATGACCTAATGAATGCCAAAGGGGTGGTCATAAAGGCGGCCGACAAAGGCGGCAATCTGGTTCTATGGGATGAGCAGATGTACGTTCTAGAGGTAAAAAGACAGCTACTGGATAAGAGACAATATCAATGTCTCACATTTAATCCTACTTCCTCTATACAAAATGCACTGTTTTTTGTTTTAAAAGGAGCAAAGGACAAAGGTGTAATAACCCTATCTGAATTTAAGTATCTCTATCCTGATCATCCAATAATGCCAGTCTTTTATTGTATCCCTAAGATACATAAGAACCCTACAAATCCACCTGGCCGCCCCATAATAGCAGGCATTGGGAGCTTAACTGAAAACCTTGGAAACTACATAGACCATTTTCTAAGACCCTTCCTTACGACCATGCCCTCATTTGTCCTAGACACAGCAGATTTCCTGAGAAAGGTTGAAGGCTTGAGTGTTCCGAAAGGGGCACTGTTGGTTTGTCTTGATGTTGAAGGTCTGTATTCGTCCATCCCGCATGAAGTGGGCATTGAGGCAAGTAAACATTTCCTCATGACAAGAGGAAATTATGCCCAAAAGCACACAGACTTTGTTGTCGAGCTACTTAGATTTGTATTAACAAATAATGTATTCATGTTCGACAACAAGATATACAAACAACTAAGAGGCACTGCGATGGGTGTCACTTGTGCTCCTACCTACGCCTGCCTACATCTAGGCGTATGGGAAATGGAAGAGGTCTTTCAGAGCCCCCTATTTGAGGAAAATATCCACATATGGTTGAGATATGTGGACGACATTTTCCTCATCTGGGAGGGCTCTGAAGGCCTCTTAAAAGAATTTGTTGACACCCTTAATGTAAATGATAGAAACATCTCTCTTACTGTCCAGTCTAGTAAAGAGGCAATTGCCTTTTTAGACATTGAAGTGAAACTGGAAAAAGGGGTAGTTTCAACTGAGAACTTTCGCAAATCCACTGCGACCAATAGCCTGCTAATTGCCTCTAGCCACCATCCCAGCCATCTAAAGAAAGGAATACCCAAAGGCCAATTCCTAAGGCTTCGTAGGAATTGCTCTAGCAAAGAGAAATATCTGAAACACGCGTCAGAAATGGAACAAAGATTCCTGACTAGAGGGTATTCCAAGAGAGTGGTTAAAGGGGCATTTAATAATGCTCTACACATGGACAGGGAGAAACTTCTTTTGCCCACACCAAAGAATAATGAATCTAAGATAAGACTAATCACTGATTATAATTGCCACTGGAACTCTCTGAAAGGCATTCTTGCAAAGAATTGGCATATCCTTACCAGTGACATAGGGGTCAGAAAGGAATTAGGTGATTTTTCCAATATCACTGCCAGACGGGCACCTAATCTTAAAGATAAGTTGGTGAGGAGCCAATACTTGTCCAAAACAGGACAAAGTAACTGGCTTACAAAACATAGATCCATAGGCAATTATCCCTGTGGAAAATGTGTAACATGTAAATTTATGCGCAAGACAAAAGAGTTCAGAACGAATACGGGAAACACCTATAGACTAAAACATTTTGTGAACTGTGATACTGAGGGGGTCGTATACCTGCTGTCATGCGATTGCCCACTTTTCTATGTGGGAAAAACGAGGAGGGCGATAAAGGACCGCATCTCAGAACATAGAGATGATGTAAAGAATAAAAATCCTAAAAGCAATGTGGCAAAACACTTTGAGTTGGTGCATAATTGCAATCCTGATTCACTCAGATTCGTGGGCATAGACAAAGGCATCATAAACGGGAGAGGAGGAGATAATGATAAAACCCTCCTGAGAAAGGAATGCAGGTGGATATCAATCCTTGGGACACAAATTCCAAATGGTCTCAATGATAAATTAGATATGGCCTGCTTCCTATGAGATTGTATTTAAGGTAGAGTGGAGTGTTGATATGGAGAGGTGTTTTGCTTCTACACTCCATTCTACCTAACCAAAAATAAGCAGATTCTACAAGATATAAGACAATAAAAATATAAAGAACATGTTGTTTCTTGAATGACAGATTGCAATGTTTTTAACTGTAGCAACCAAGTATAAATGTTTGAGGAAAAATATGTAACATTTTTTAACCTTGGTTTTGCTTCTTGTAAATTTGAAACATAAGGTTGTAAATAATAGCAATCACATAAGATTGAAAGCTGCATGTAGCAGCATGTGAAACTTTCACCTTCCAGCAGAGGTGCAACATCATTGATCTATATAACAGGACGCATGGATCAAAGCAGTATTACGCCCTGACGAAGCCCGGTCTGAATTCCAGTCGAGCGGGTGAAACGCGTGTCGGCATTGGTGGAGCCGACCAGGTCACGTGATACACGTGGAGCACCGCTGTGTTTGGCGTTTGCGATGGAGATCGCTACCGGCATGGAATGCTAACAAGTGGGGACAATACATACCCCTGTGGATATTGGACACAACAACATCTGAAAGCAAGGTTGTATAAGTGTGACATGTTGACACCTGAAATATACTGATATGGAATAGGTGACCATGTTGAAGAAAATAATGGCATTTTGTTAAGTTGGAGAAGGCGCTGTTTTGTCTTTCACTGAGACTAATATCTTGATACCTGTCTTCGCTTGGAGTCATACATTTCTTGCTTAGACTGTGCTCTACTAACTACAACTTGACTCTTATTTGCCTGCATGTGAAAACACTAATTCACCTGCGACATCTTCATGCTAACATCTTTGCATCTTGCTTTGCAGACTTCTTCTGTGGATATGTGTATGCACAATGCGAATGTAATCAATATTGCATGAATTGTGTTACCTATGTGTTATCTATGTATATATTCAGGGGGCTCACCTGCTGGCTTGCTTAGATCCCCTTTGTAACCTGCGCAGCAAGTAGCCCCATAACTGCAGGGGTGCTGTAAGCAGCTGGGTGTAGCAAAGCCAGAGGAGGTCTCACTTGATATAATAGCCTATATTTTGTACATTGCAGTAACTGTATTCATTTCTAACTGTGAAATCACTTTCTACAAGGTGCCTGACACAGGCTTTGCAGTGTTTACCACTTAGATCCCGGTTCATATATCTGCACAGGATATACCTTCCATGACCATTACTTGGGAGGTTCTGAGGTAGTTGGGTGTAGTGGTTCACAATAAAAACCTGTGCTTAAGCAATACTACTGCTATTTACACTTCGCCACACATGTGCTTTTTCGTGTACCCCTGACCGGTCAGGTTCTTTTGAACTGTCATTCATGAGTCGAACTTGTATGCTTATGTGTTTTAATATTTACATGGATTTATTCCCATGTTGTGTGGAATTTGGCTGCCACTATTAAAGCTATTGAATTACATTAGAGTGATTTGTGAGTTTTTCTAAAAGAGTGCTGAAACCCTGTCTTTTTTGGTACCAGGATTATATTCCAGGTACGTCTCTTTTGTGTACATGATACATTTAAACCAAGGGTCTGCACCATATTTAAATTTAAGTTGCTTGGACATTTAAGCCCTTACGTAACCAACCAACTCACACTAGCAACTGCGTCCTTTCCTAAATTGTTCTTGATTATATATATATATTTATTAATACTATTAGAAAAAGCAAAAGAGAACTTGCTCCTAATAAGAATACACTGGTTAGCACTCAAGATTTATAACTTTCAAATGGAGTTCAAATGGAGCAGCAAGTAATAATGAACTTGTGGAGCTAAAAATAAAACAACTTTTAATAAGTATATTGGTAAGATTAGGAAATACATTAAAAACACACTTAAGTAACCTTCAGTAGTCAAAAGCATTACATTATTAAAGCATAGTGTGTCAGATAAGAGATATAAGTTGGAAATACATAAAATTCCTTGTTGGTGTAACTTTACTCAAAGGTCTGTGTATTATGCAGGCCTCATTTCACTATATTCAGAGGTGGTTTTATAGAGTATAGTCAGAGTTTGTTAGGTTGCTTATATATTTGTAAAGCACTGTTATAAATAGCTCAACGTGTGTGTGTATATATATATATATATATATATATATATATATATATATATACACACACTTTTTATATATATATATATATATATATATATATATATATATTTATATATTATATATATCTCCGTAGTGTTGTTAATAAGTAGCCTTTTAACATACAACAAGAGCAACAAGGATATATATTGATTAGCACAATCTTATAATCTGGCTGTATTATGCCCTTTTCTTAATTTTATCGGTAAGTCAGTAGCTTCTTTAACATTCTAACATCCACTGAGTGGATCGTTCTGCACAGTATTGCAGTCTGGTTATATTGTATACTATAGGGTTGTGTAAAGATACAATTCCATAAATAATATATATAATTTCAATTTCAATATCAATCTACATCTTTCAATCTACATCCCACCCTTCTTTAATTGAAATTCAGTGCACAGATTGTTCAGGGAAATGGGGCCACTTATTGGTAAGGGTTCGAGAGATGATCTAGAAGACTTTATCAAGAGTTTAAACCAAAATACGGTAGGGATCAGTTTCACTTCAGAGGTTTAGGAACATACGGTCAACTTCCTAGATATCACACTGAAGGGCCAGACAGGTCAGAAAATTATGACTGAAACCTATCGAAAACCGATCTCAGGTAACTCACTCCTACATGCAACAAGCTGCCATCCAAGGAGGGTTTTCAAAGGGGTAGCGAGAGGGCAGTTTATTAGTTTAAGAAGAAACTGCACTAGTCAACACATATATGAAAAACAAGCAGATGAACTTACAACAAGGTTGCTAGAAAGAGGTTACCAAAAATCGATAGTCACTAGAGAAAGAAATCTAGTCAGCAGAATGGACAGGGCCAGGTTACTAGAACAATCTAAAAGCAAGCCGGAGAACAAAAACAGGAACAGGAGAAAAGATAGAAAATGGTGGGAACAACTAAATGAAGGTAGTAGAATTCAATTTACAACTGATTATTCACGGCAGTACCATCAGATATGCCAGATAATCAAAAATAACTATCAACTTCTCTTGGCTGATGATGCATTAAAAGATATAGTGAATGAAGGCATACAATTCGCTTACAAAAGGAATCGAACGATAGGTAACATAATAGCCCCCACTAAACTGAAACAGGAAGAAACCAGTGGCTCAACCTGGTTAAGACTGAATGGTACTTATAGATGCAATTTTCTTTCCTGTAAGGCGTGTGAGAGAGTGGTAGTGGGAGATTCATTTAGGTCCCTAGTCACGGGTGAAACTTTCCAGAAGAGACTGTGTTTAAATTGCCGGTCAAACTTCGTGGTATATCTAATTTCATGTACACATTGTGCCCTCCAGTATGTAGGTCTAACGACCAGGGAGGCACGAGTTAGAATAAAGGAACATCTGGCTGATATAAGAGCAGGGGAGCTAACTACGCCTCTGATCAATCACTTTTCAGTGACACACCAAAAAGATCCCAGGTACTTTTCGTGGACCATCATTGAGAATGTCCCAGTACAAAACAGAGGGCTCGATAGAGCCCGAAAACTGGGTGAAAGGGAGGCCTTCTGGATCTTTCGGTTGAGAACCAGGTCTCCAGAGGGTCTAAACTCAGAGTTTGATTTAATTAATTTTTGGTAACTGCAGTTTCTTACCCCTCAGGCCCAGTCCCAACTTTTCTATTTCCCCTCATCCTCCTATACCTTACTCCCTCTCCCCAATCCCCCAATTTATAATACTGATCATGAACATACACTAGAGAGGATGTACTTTATTATAGCAATTTATTACATGTTGTCTTTTCAAGGTTCAAGTGCTATATCCAGATGTTTATAATGAGGTATCAGGGAGTGAAGCAACATAGTATTCATACACATTCCATTCACTTATCTAATCCATTAACGTATTTGTAATTATAGAAATTACTGTTTAAACGTAATATTATGACGAGCCTTGATCCCCCGCAGCGAAGCACTCGCATTATGTACAGTTTGGTATTCACGTTAGGGGAAGTATAACATGGTTCCAGGTCCGAGTGATCCTGTCATACCCACTAGGGATAAATATACTTTAATTAAGTGAGGGTATTAAGTCAGAGCAGTCCCACTAGTAAATCTGTTCATCAAGAAATAGGGGTTATTCGACACACCTCCTACGCGCACATCACTCGAGAAAGAGGCGTAGTCTAGCTATGGCAGCTGAGGGGAACGCAAGCCTATAGGGCGAAACTAGAGGTGTGAACTATACGTCACTCTAGTAAACAAACAAACAAATACGCAATCTGAATAGCTGAAACCGCATCCCTTGCTATGAGGATATATACACTATCAGTCAGTGAGTAGCTTCGGACCCAGGCGGTCCCAGGTAACTTTTCGTTCTTTCTTTCCTTTTTAAGATGTGGTAAGGTTTAAAGAACGCAAGGGATCTGTGAGCGTTCAATATACTGAGATATGTAAACATATAAATGTGATCATACAAATGCAATTTTTTGGCTATATAAGCAAAATGTCTGATGATAAATACCACTTTTACTGGTTGAATAGACGTGGCGATGAGCATTTTTATGCGGTTTGGGTGACAGCATTGAAAAGTTTACAGTTAAAACTTTAGGAGGGCTGATCCGACATCGCCACACCTATTAGCTGTGAGTCAGTAGGGAAATCAGGTGTCTGAACAAATTAAATTGATTTGATGTTTAACATTGGTTAACTACTTTAAAGATGTGTACTCCACACCCAATTGAAACACAGAGGTGGGTTTTTAAATTGTGAATTTACAAACAATTTTAAGCAGGCTAGGATTAAGGCAGACGCCGAAACCGGTCAGCCTTTTTGTTCTCTGTATTTGGTTTTTTTGTGAACACACTCTTACCCTGGGGTTAACTAACCCTTTTGTTAAAATAACTGTAAATACATTTTGTTTTTCACTCGCTTTTTGGTGCTCCTAACTGTTTTTGTTTGACACTTATTGGTAACCTCAGAGAAAGTATCCAGGGATTTGTAGCTTTATTAGTCTCTTATAACATTAGGTTTTAGTGAGCCTATCTTTCGGCTCGTAACAAATAACTTTAATTTATTTGTTATAAAAGTTTAACTTTTATAACAAATAAATAAATAGCTTAAGGCTAACTAAAAACACAGGAGCTCCTAAGACTCCTCACCAAGACCCTGAGAAGTCTTAGGAGCTCCTATGTTTTTAGTTACGATGGTGATCTAACCACCAAGTCAGAGAGAGTCGAACATTGGGATTTAAGGATATTAATTGTGATGAGACCTAAAACTTCCATGCACATAGCTACTGAAGGGAATGATTGAGACTGAAGGTTCCGACAAGCTGAAACCAATTTTAATCATCTCTTGTCTGTTAGAGACAGAGTCATGGACACTGAATCTATCTGGAAACCTAAAAAGGTGACCCTTGTCTTAGGAATGAAGGAACTTTTTGGTAAATTGATCCTCCAACCATGTCTTTGAAGAAACAACACTAGTTGATTTGTGTGAGATTCTGCAGAATGTAAAGACTGAGCTAGTACCAAGATATCGTCCAAATAAGGAAACACTGTAATACCCTGTTCTCTGATTACAGAGAGTAGGGCACCGAGAACCTTTGAAAAGATTCTTGGAGCTGTCGCTAGGCCAAATGGGAGAGCGACAAATTGGTAATGCTGGTCTAGAAAAGAGAATCTCAGAAACTGATAGTGGTCTGGATGAATTGGAATATGAAGATATGCATCCTGTAAGTCTATCATGGACATCTAATGCCCTTGCTGAATAAAAGGCAGAATAGTCCTTATAGTCACCATTTTGAAAGTTGGCACTCTTACAAAATGATTAAAAAATTTCAGATCCAGAACTGGCCTGAATGAATTTTCCTTCTTTGGGACAATGAATAGATTTGAATAAAACCCCAGACCCTGTTCCTGAAACAGAACTGGTATGATGTCCCCTGAAAGCTCCAGGTCTGAAACACACTTCAGAAAAGCCTGAGCCTTTTACTGGATTTGCTGGAATGCGTGAGGGGAAAAAAATCTTCTCACAGGAGGTTTTACTATGAATCCTATTCGGTACCCTTGAGAGACAATACTCTGAATCTATTGATTTTGGACAGAATCTGCCCAAATACTTTGGAAGAATCTTAATCTGCCCCCTACCAGCTGAGCTGGAATGAGGGGCGCACCTTCATGCAGACTTGGGGGCTGGCTTTGGTTTCCAATTGGAACCAGATTCTTTGGGGGAAGGATTGGGTTTCTGTTCCTTATTTTGTCGAAAGGAACGAAAGCGATTAGAAGTTTTAGATTTACCCTTAGTTTTTTTATCCTGAGGCAAAAAAACTCCCTTCCCCCCAGTGACAGTTGAAATAATTGAATCCAACTGAGAACCAAATAAATTATTACCTTGGAAAGAAAGAGATACTAATCTAGATTTAGATGCCATGTCAGCATTCCAATATTTGAGCCACAAAGTTCTTCTAGCTAAAATAGCTAAAGACTTAGATTTAACATCAATTTTGATGATATCAAAAACGGCATCACAGATAAAATGATTAGCATGTTGAAGCAAGCAAACAATGCTAGACAAATCAGGATCTGTTTTCTGTTGCGCTAAACATTCCAATCAAAAAGTTGATGCAGCTGCAACATCAGCCATAGAAATGGCAGGCCTGAGGAGATAGCCAGAATATAAATAAGCTTTCCTTAGATACAATTCAAGTTTCCTATCTAAAGGATCCTTAAAGGAAGTACTATCTTCCATAGGGATAGTACTACGTTTGGTAAGAGTAGAAATAGCTCCACCAACTCTGGGGATCTTTTCCCAAAACTCCAAACTAACTGCTGGCTAAGGATACATTTTTTTAAATCTTGAAGAAGAGTTAAAAGAAGTACCAAGGCTATTCCATTCCTTATAAATCATATCATCAGGAACTGGAAAAACCTCTGGAGTAACCACAGGAGGTTTATAAACATAGTTTAAACATTTAAAAGTTTTAGTATCAAGAGGACTAGTTTCCTCAATATCTAACGTAATCAACACCTCTTTTAATAAGGAATGAATATACTACATTTTAAATAAATAAGTAGATTTGTCAGTGTCAATATCTGAGGTAGGATCTTCTGAATCAGATAGATCCTCATCAGAGGAATAATTCAGTATGTTGTCAGTCATTTGAAATTTCATCATCTTTATGAGAAGTTTTAAAAGACCTTTAACGTTTATTAGAAGGCGGGATAGAAGACAAATCCTTCTGAATCGTATAAGCAATAAAATCGTTTAAATTCACAAGGATATCATGTACATTAGATGTTGAAGGAACAACAGGCATTGTACTATTACTGATGGATACATTCTCTGCATGTAAAAGTTTATCATGACAATTATTACATACCATAGCTGGAGATATAATCTCCACAAATTTACAACAGATACACTTCTGCTATCAGGCAGCAGGGTTCCAACAGTGGTTTCTGAGACAGGATCAGATTGAGACATCTTGAAAATGTAAGAGAAAAAAACAACATATAAAGCAAAATTATCAATTTCCTTATATGGCAGTTTCAGGAATGGGAAAAAAATGCAAACAGCATAGCCCTCTGACATAAAAAAAAGCAAGAGGCACATAGGAATGGGGTTTTTAAATAATTAAATTATTTGGCGCCAAGTATGACGCACAACGCAAAATGATTTTTTTGGCGCTAACAACATCCGGAAGTGGCACACTCGCGTAAATGCAGACGCAACCTTGTGCAAGGAACTCTGCGTCAACTAAGATGCTGGAAATGATGAACTTGCGTCACCGGACGTACCTTCATGCCAAAAAAGCATTTTTCGCCTTGCGAGCCTAATTTTGCCCGCGAAAATTTAATGAAAAAGCAGTCAATTTGGAAAAAAAAGACAATACCCCAGGTAAGAAAAATATTTTCCTAAATATGTTTTTTCCCAAATATGAAACTGAATAGTCTGCAAAAGGAAATATACAGGGAGTGCAGAATTATTAGGCAAATGAGTATTTTGACCACATCATCCTCTTTATGCATGTTGTCTTACTCCAAGCTGTATAGGCTCGAAAGCCTACTACCAATTAAGCATATTAGGTGATGTGCATCTCTGTAATGAGAAGGGGTGTGGTCTAATGACATCAACACCCTATATCAGGTGTGCATAATTATTAGGCAACTTCCTTTCCTTTGGCAAAATGGGTCAAAAGAAGGACTTGACAGGCTCAGAAAAGTCAAAAATAGTGAGATAACTTGCAGAGGGATGCAGCACTCTTAAAATTGCAAAGCTTCTGAAGCGTGATCATCGAACAATCAAGCGTTTCATTCAAAATAGTCAACAGGGTTGCAAGAAGCGTGTGGAAAAACCAAGGCGCAAAATAACTGCCCATGAACTGAGAAAAGTCAAGCGTGCAGCTGCCAAGATGCCACTTGCCACCAGTTTGGCCATATTTCAGAGCTGCAACATCACTGGAGTGCCCAAAAGCACAAGGTGTGCAATACTCAGAGACATGGCCAAGGTAAGAAAGGCTGAAAGACGACCACCACTGAACAAGACACACAAGCTGAAACGTCAAGACTGGGCCAAGAAATATCTCAAGACTGATTTTTCTAAGGTTTTATGGACTGATGAAATGAGAGTGAGTCTTGATGGGCCAGATGGATGGGCCCGTGGCTGGATTGGTAAAGGGCAGAGAGCTCCAGTCCGACTCAGACGCCAGCAAGGTGGAGGTGGAGTACTGGTTTGGGCTGGTATCATCAAAGATGAGCTTGTGGGGCCTTTTCGGGTTGAGGATGGAGTCAAGCTCAACTCCCAGTCCTACTGCCAGTTTCTGGAAGACACCTTCTTCAAGCAGTGGTACAGGAAGAAGTCTGCATCCTTCAAGAAAAACATGATTTTCATGCAGGACAATGCTCCATCACATGCGTCCAAGTACTCCACAGCGTGGCTGGCAAGAAAGGGTATAAAAGAAGAAAATCTAATGACATGGCCTCCTTGTTCACCTGATCTGAACCCCATTGAGAACCTGTGGTCCATCATCAAATGTGAGATTTACAAGGAGGGAAAACAGTACACCTCTCTGAACAGTGTCTGGGAGGCTGTGGTTGCTGCTGCACGCAATGTTGATGGTGAACAGATCAAAACACTGACAGAATCCATGGATGGCAGGCTTTTGAGTGTCCTTGCAAAGAAAGGTGGCTATATTGGTCACTGATTTGTTTTTGTTTTGTTTTTGAATGTCAGAAATGTATATTTGTGAATGTTGAGATGTTATATTGGTTTCACTGGTAAAAATAAATAATTGAAATGGGTATATATTTGTTTTTTGTTAAGTTGCCTAATAATTATGCACAGTAATAGTCACCTGCACAAACAGATATCCCCCTAAAATAGCTATAACTAAAAACAAACTAAAAACTACTTCCAAAACTATTCAGCTTTGATATTAATGAGTTTTTGGGTTCATTGAGAACATGGTTGTTGTTCAATAATAAAATTAATCCTCAAAAATACAACTTGCCTAATAATTCTGCACTCCCTGTACAAAAACCTGACTCATGGCAAATATAAGTACAAAACATAGATTTAGAACTTTATAATAATACATAAAGTGCCAAACCATAGCTGAGAGTGACTTAAGTAATAAAAACATACTTACCGAGACACCCATCCACATATAGCAGATAGCCAAACCAGTACTGAAACAGTTATCAGTAGAGGTAATGGAATATGAGAGTATATAGTCGATCTGAAAAAGGGAGGTAGGAGATGAATCTCTACGACCGATAACAGAGAACCTATGAAATTGATTTCCCGCAAGGAAAACCATTGCATTTAATAGGTGATACTCCCTTCACATCCCTCTGATATTAACTGTACTCTGAGAGGAATCAGGCTTCAAAATGCTGAGAAGCGCATATCAACGTAGAAATCAAGCACACATTTACTTCACCACCTCCATAGGAGGCAAAGGCCTAGATTTGGAGTTCGGCGGTAAAAGGGCTGTTAACGCTCCGCGGGCTTTTTTCTGGCCGCACCATAAAATTAACTCTGGTATCGAGAGTTCAAACAAATGCTGCGTTAGGCTCCAAAAAAGGAGCGTAGAGCATTTTTACCGCAAATGCAACTCTCGATACCAGAGTTGCTTACGGACGCGGCCGGCCTCCAAAACGTGCTCGTGCACGATTCTCCCATAGGAAACAATGGGACTGTTTGAGCTGAAAAAAAACCTAACACCTGCAAAAAAGCAGCGTTCAGCTCCTAACGCAGCCCCATTGTTTCCTATGGGGGAACACTTCCTACGTCTGCACCTAACACTCTAACATGTACCCCGAGTCTAAACACCCCTACCCTTACACTTATTAACCCCTAATCTGCCGCCCCCGCTATCGCTGACCCCTGCATATTTTTTTTAACCCCTAATCTGCCGCTCCGTAAACCGCCGCCACCTACGTTATCCCTATGTACCCCTAATCTGCTGCCCTAACATCGCCGACCCCTATATTCTATTTATTAACCCCTAATCTGCCCCCCTCAACGTCGCCGCCACCTGCCTACACTTATTAACCCCTAATCTGCCGAGCGGACCTGAGCGCTACTATAATAAAGTTATGAACCCCTAACCCGCCTCACTAACCCTATCATAAATAGTATTAACCCCTAATCTGCCCTCCCTAACATCGCCGACACCTAACTTCAATTATTAACCCCTAATCTGCCGACTGGAGCTCACCGCTATTCTAATAAATGTATTAACCCCTAAAGCTAAGTCTAACTCTAACACTAACACCCCCCTAAGTTAAATATAATTTTTATCTAACAAAATAAATTAACTCTTATTAAATAAATGATTCCTATTTAAAGCTAAATACTTACCTGTAAAATAAATCCTAATATAGCTACAATATAAATTATAATTATATTATAGCTATTTTAGGATTTATATTTATTTTACAGGCAACTTGGTAATTATTTTAACCAGGTACAATAGCTATTAAATAGTTAAGAACTATTTAATAGTTACCTAGTTAAAATAATAACAAATTTACCTGTAAAATAAATCCTAACCTAAGATATAATTAAACCTAACACTAGACTATCAATAAAATAATTAAATAAACTACCTACAATTACCTACAATTAACCTAACACTACACTATCAATAAATTAATTAAACACAATTCCTACAAATAAATACAATTAAATAAACTAGCTAAAGTACAAAAAATAAAAAAGAACTAAGTTACAGAAAATAAAAAAATATTTACAAACATAATAAAAATATTACAACAATTTTAAACTAATTACACCTACTCTAAGCCCCCTAATAAAATAACAAAGCCCCCCAAAATAAAAAATTCCCTACCCTATTCTAAATTAAAAAAGTTACAAGCTCTTTTACCTTACCAGCCCTGAACAGGGCCCTTTGCGGGGCATGCCCCAAGAATTTCAGCTCTTTTGCCTGTAAAAGAATAAATACAATACCCCCCCCCAACATTACAACCCACCACCCACATACCCCTAATCTAACCCAAACCCCCCTTAAATAAACCTAACACTAAGCCCCTGAAGATCTTCCTACCTTGTCTTCACCATACCAGGTTCACCGATCCGTCCTGAAGAGCTCCTCCGATGTCCTGATCCAAGCCCAAGCGGGGGCTGAAGAGGTCCATGATCCGGTCAAAGTCTTCATCCAAGCGGGGCAGAAGAGGATCTTCCATCCGATTGAAGTCATCATCCAGGCGGCATCTTCTATGGTCTTCCATCCGGAGCGAAGCGGCAGGATCCTGAAGACCTCCAGCGCGGAACATCCATCCGGACCGACGACTGAACGACGAATGACTGTTCCTTTAAGGGACGTCATCCAAGATGGCGTCCCTCGAATTCCGATTGGCTGATAGGATTCTATCAGCCAATCGGAATTAAGGTAGGAATTTTCTGATTGGCTGATGGAATCAGCCAATCAGAATCTAGTTCAATCCGATTGGCCGATCCAATCAGCCAATCAGATTGAGCTCGCATTCTATTGGCTGATCGGAACAGCCAATAGAATGCGAGCTCAATCTGATTGGCTGATTAGATCAGCCAATCGGATTGAACTTGATTCTGATTGGCTGATTCCATCAGCCAATCAGAAAATTCCTACCTTAATTCCGATTGGCTGATAGAATCCTATCAGCCAATCGGAATTCGAGGGACGCCATCTTGGATGACGTCCCTTAAAGGAACAGTCATTCGTCGTTCAGTCGTCGGTCCGGATGGATGTTCCGCGCTGGAGGTCTTCAGGATCCTGCCGCTTCGCTCCGGATGGAAGACCATAGAAGATGCCGCCTGGATGATGACTTCAATCGGATGGAAGATCCTCTTCTGCCCCGCTTGGATGAAGACTTTGACCGGATCATGGACCTCTTCAGCCCCCGCTTGGGCTTGGATCAGGACATCGGAGGAGCTCTTCAGGACGGATCGGTGAACCTGGTATGGTGAAGACAAGGTAGGAAGATCTTCAGGGGCTTAGTGTTAGGTTTATTTAAGGGGGGTTTGGGTTAGATTAGGGGTATGTGGGTGGTGGGTTGTAATGTTGGGGGGGGGGGTATTGTATTTATTCTTTTACAGGCAAAAGAGCTGAAATTCTTGGGGCATGCCCCGCAAAGGGCCCTGTTCAGGGCTGGTAAGGTAAAAGAGCTTGTAACTTTTTTAATTTAGAATAGGGTAGGGAATTTTTTATTTTTGGGGGCTTTGTTATTTTATTAGGGGGCTTAGAGTAGGTGTAATTAGTTTAAAATTGTTGTAATATTTTTATTATGTTTGTAAATATTTTTTTATTTTCTGTAACTTAGTTCTTTTTTATTTTTTGTACTTTAGCTAGTTTATTTAATTGTATTTATTTGTAGGAATTGTGTTTAATTAATTTATTGATAGTGTAGTGTTAGGTTAATTGTAGGTAATTGTAGGTAGTTTATTTAATTATTTTATTGATAGTCTAGTGTTAGGTTTAATTATATCTTAGGTTAGGATTTATTTTACAGGTAAATTTGTTATTATTTTAACTAGGTAACTATTAAATAGTTCTTAACTATTTAATAGCTATTGTACCTGGTTAAAATAATTACAAAGTTGCCTGTAAAATAAATATTAATCCTAAAATAGCTATAATATAATTATAATTTATATTGTAGCTATATTAGGATTTATTTTACAGGTAAGTATTTAGCTTTAAATAGGAATCATTTATTTAATAAGAGTTAATTTATTTCGTTAGATAAAAATTATATTTAACTTAGGGGGGTGTTAGTGTTAGGGTTAGACTTAGCTTTAGGGGTTAATACATTTATTAGAATAGCGGTGAGCTCCGGTCGGCAGATTAGGGGTTAATAATTGAAGTTAGGTGTCGGCGATGTTAGGGAGGGCAGATTAGGGGTTAATACTATTTATGATAGGGTTAGTGAGGCGGGTTAGGGGTTCATAACTTTATTATAGTAGCGCTCAGGTCCGCTCGGCAGATTAGGGGTTAATAAGTGTAGGCAGGTGGCGGCGACGTTGAGGGGGGCAGATTAGGGGTTAATAAATATAGGGGTCGGCGATGTTAGGGGCAGCAGATTAGGGGTACATAGGGATAACGTAGGTGGCGGCGATTTGCGGTCGGAAGATTAGGGGTTAATTATTTTATGTAGCTGGCGGCGACGTTGTGGGGGGCAAGTTAGGGGTTAAGAAATATAATATAGGGGTCGGCGGAGTTAGGGGCAGCAGATTAGGGGTACATAAGTATAACGTAGGTGGCGGTCAGCAGATTAGGGGTTAAAAATTTAAATCGAGTGGCGGCGATGTGGGGGGAGCTCGGTTTAGGGGTACATAGGTAGTTTATGGGTGTTAGTGTACTTTAGGGTACAGTAGTTAAGAGCTTTATAAACCGGCGTTAGCCAGAAAGCTCTTAACTCCTGCTATTTTAAGGCGGCTGGAATCTTGTCGTTAGAGCTCTAACACTCACTTCAGAAACGACTCTAAATACCAGCGTTAGAAAGATCCCATTGAAAAGATAGGCTACGCAAATGGCGTAGGGGGATCTGCGGTATAGAAAAGTCGCGGCTGAAAAGTGAGCGTTAGACCCTTTAATCACTGACTCCAAATACCAGCGGGCGGCCAAAACCAGCGTTAGGAGCCTCTAACGCTGGTTTTGACGGCTACCGCCGAACTCCAAATCTAGGCCAAAGTTTGTAAAACTCAATTGTGGGTGTGGTGAGGGGTGTATTTATAGGCATTTTGAGGATTGGGAAACTTTGCCCCTCCTGGAAGGATTGTATATCCCATACGTCACTAGCTCATGGACTCTTGACAATTAAATGAAAGAAATGGGCCAGCTAAGGCTTCTAAGATTTCCTGCTATTTCAAATAAAGATACCAAAAATGCTAATAGGTGTAAATTAGAAAGTTGTTTAAAATTGCATGCTCTATCTAAATCATGAAATATTTTTTTTAAATGTTTTTAAAAAAACATGTATTATACTTGCCATGTTTGCTATACGAGTAAAGGGACAGTCTACTTCAGAATTGTTATTGTTTAAAAAGATAGATAATCCCTATATTACCCTTTCCATAACCAACACTGTGATATTAATACACTTATTACCTCTGTGATTACCTTGTATCTAAGCCTCTGCAGACTGCCCCCTTATCTCAGTTATTTTAACAGACTTGCATTTTAGTCAATCAGTGCCCTCTCATTAGGAACTCACCGGGGTTGAGCACAATGTTAACTATATGGCACACAAAAACTAATGCCCTCTAGCTGTGAAAAACTGTCAAATGCTTTCAGATAAGAGGTGGCCTTCAAGGCCTTAGAAATTAGCATATGAGCCCATCTAGGTTTAGCTTTTAACTAAAAACACTAAGAGAACAAAGCAAATTTGATGATAAATGTAAATTGGAAAAGCTGTCCCTTTTAATAAGAAATGAGGGGGTGGGCGCCTCTTTGCCCTAAAATGCCTGGGCCTCTTTTTGTTCCCAGTCCAGCCCTGTTTCCAGAGCATATGTAATGCAGTAACTTGAGTACTTGAGTAGCACCTAAACCTTTATTTATATGGAGGGACGATAACTAGTAGTGAGATTGGTCATGGATACATTACAATACATTTAAACCTATGCTAAAGATAATGTCCCAATTAAAACTAGATTATCACATTTAAAAAAAAACATATAGAACATTAGTTACAATTAAAGAATTTGCAAAAGTTGGTATAAATGCAAATAGATGTGTGCAGCTGCTTTTGTGCTAAATTACTGATGCATGTTTACTGCTCAGTAGTTCTGAGGGCCAGATAAAAACCCATTGAGGGCTGGATATTTTTGCCGTCGGAACATGGTTTGAGAGATCTTGCACTAAAAAGCTAAAAAATAACATTGAATTTTGGACTTATAAAACACTAATCTTTTTCCTAATAAAGTTGTTGATACTGAAAAAGGGGGTAAGGAAGGCTTAAAAGAATTTCATAGAAATTAATATGAAGTCAGTATCTATGGTACTTTACATGACAGATTTCCACTAATCAGCTCATCTTGATGAGTAACGTACGTACCATTTTGAAAGTGTGTTACTTTGAACTGCTGCGTATGAGCCAAATCGGTGCTCTGTAAGGAAGTTTTTTCCATGCTTCTTAACAAACTCTTCAATGGCTTGTCCCCACCAGCGAGCATGTCTGTAGCTGTTGCATTTTAAAATTAATGTTCTGGAAAATAAAATAATTTTTCATGGTTGGATTATTTATATAGTTAAAGGGACACTAAACCCAAATTTTTTCTTTCATGATTCAGATAGAGCATGCAATTGTAAGCAACTTTCTAATTTAATGCTATTATCTTCGTTCTCTTGCTATATTTATTTAAAAAGCAGGAATGTGATGCATAGGAGCCGGCCCATTTTTGGTTGAGAACCTGGGTTATGCTTGCTTATTGGTGGGTAAATGTAAGCCTCCAATAAGCAAGCGCTATCCATGGTGCGAACCTAAAATGGGATGGCTGCTAAGATTTACATTCCTGCTTTAAAATAAAGATAGCAAGAGAACGAAGAAAAATTGATAATAGGAGTAAATTAGAAAGTTGCTTAAAATTTCATGCTCTATCTGAATCATGAAAGAAAAAAAATAATTGGTTCAGTGAACCTTTAATTGCTGACTGCTTTTCTTAAAAACTGTATTATTATTACTTTGTAATAGAGGTATAGATAATACATACATTTATACATTTTACAAAAGATTGCCAGAAATTAATCAAATCAGTTGGTTCTAGCACAGCACACATCTATCAAGCACCTGAAAGAACAATTAAACATTATTTTATTTGTTGTTTTGATTTTATGAAAAAAAAAAGGTTATGTAAATGTGGTTTAGGTTTAGAATGAAACTAGCCCAGCTGATACTACGATTGTAAAGCTCACTGGCAGATCCATAGAACTTAGAAAACAGAATTTATGTTTACCTGATAAATTACTTTCTCCAACGGTGTGTCCGGTCCACGGCGTCATCCTTACTTGTGGGATATTCTCTTCCCCAACAGGAAATGGCAAAGAGCCCAGCAAAGCTGGTCACATGATCCCTCCTAGGCTCCGCCTACCCCAGTCATTCGACCGACGTTAAGGAGGAATATTTGCATAGGAGAAACCATATGATACCGTGGTGACTGTAGTTAAAGAAAATAAATTATCAGACCTGATTAAAAAACCAGGGCGGGCCGTGGACCGGACACACCGTTGGAGAAAGTAATTTATCAGGTAAACATAAATTCTGTTTTCTCCAACATAGGTGTGTCCGGTCCACGGCGTCATCCTTACTTGTGGGAACCAATACCAAAGCTTTAGGACACGGATGAAGGGAGGGAGCAAATCAGGTCACCTAAATGGAAGGCACCACGGCTTGCAAAACCTTTCTCCCAAAAATAGCCTCAGAAGAAGCAAAAGTATCAAACTTGTAAAATTTGGTAAAAGTGTGCAGTGAAGACCAAGTCGCTGCCCTACATATCTGATCAACAGAAGCCTCGTTCTTGAAGGCCCATGTGGAAGCCACAGCCCTAGTGGAATGAGCTGTGATTCTTTCAGGAGGCTGCCGTCCGGCAGTCACATAAGCCAATCTGATGATGCTTTTAATCCAAAAAGAGAGAGAGGTAGAAGTTGCTTTTTGACCTCTCCTTTTACCAGAATAAACAACAAACAAGGAAGATGTTTGTCTAAAATCCTTTGTAGCATCTAAATAGAATTTTAGAGCGCGAACAACATCCAAATTGTGCAACAAACGTTCCTTCTTCGAAACTGGTTTCGGACACAAAGAAGGCACGACTATCTCCTGGTTAATGTTTTTGTTAGAAACAACTTTTGGAAGAAAACCAGGTTTAGTACGTAAAACCACCTTATCTGCATGGAACACCAGATAAGGAGGAGAACACTGCAGAGCAAATAATTCTGAAACTCTTCTAGCAGAAGAAATTGCAACCAAAAACAAAACTTTCCAAGATAATAACTTAATATCAACGGAATGTAAGGGTTCAAACGGAACCCCCTGAAGAACTGAAAGAACTAAGTTGAGACTCCAAGGAGGAGTCAAAGGTTTGTAAACAGGCTTGATTCTAACCAGAGCCTGAACAAAGGCTTGAACATCTGGCACAGCTGCCAGCTTTTTGTGAAGTAACACAGACAAGGCAGAAATCTGTCCCTTCAAGGAACTTGCAGATAATCCTTTCTCCAATCCTTCTTGAAGAAAGGATAGAATCTTAGGAATCTTTACCTTGTCCCAAGGGAATCCTTTAGATTCACACCAACAGATATATTTTTTCCATATTTTGTGGTAAATTTTTCTAGTTACAGGCTTTCTGGCCTGAACAAGAGTATCAATAACAGAATCTGAGAACCCTCGTTTTGATAAGATCAAGCGTTCAATCTCCAAGCAGTCAGCTGGAGTGAGACCAGATTCGGATGTTCGAACGGACCTTGAACAAGAAGGTCTCGTCTCAAAGGTAGCTTCCATGGTGGAGCCGATGACATATTCACCAGATCTGCATACCAAGTCCTGCGTGGCCACGCAGGAGCTATCAAGATCACCGACGCCCTCTCCTGATTGATCCTGGCTACCAGCCTGGGGATGAGAGGAAACGGCGGGAATACATAAGCTAGTTTGAAGGTCCAAGGTGCTACTAGTGCATCTACTAGAGTCGCCTTGGGATCCCTGGATCTGGACCCGTAGCAAGGAACCTTGAAGTTCTGACGAGAGGCCATCAGATCCATGTCTGGAATGCCCCACAGTTGAGTAATTTGGGCAAAGATTTCCGGATGGAGTTCCCACTCCCCCGGATGTAATGTCTGACGACTCAGAAAATCCGCTTCCCAATTTTCCACTCCTGGGATGTGGATTGCAGACAGGTGGCAGGAGTGAGTCTCCGCCCATTGAATGATTTTGGTCACTTCTTCCATCGCCAGGGAACTCCTTGTTCCCCCCTGATGGTTGATGTACGCAACAGTCGTCATGTTGTCTGATTGAAACCGTATGAACTTGGCCTTTGCTAGCTGAGGCCAAGCCTTGAGAGCATTGAATATCGCTCTCAGTTCCAGAATATTTATCGGTAGAAGAGATTCTTCCCGAGACCAAAGACCCTGAGCTTTCAGGGGTCCCCAGACCGCGCCCCAGCCCATCAGACTGGCGTCGGTCGTGACAATGACCCACTCTGGTCTGCGGAAGGTCATCCCTTGTGACAGGTTGTCCAGGGACAGCCACCAACGGAGTGAGTCTCTGGTCCTCTGATTTACTTGTATCTTCGGAGACAAGTCTGTATAGTCCCCATTCCACTGACTGAGCATGCACAGTTGTAATGGTCTTAGATGAATGCGCGCAAAAGGAACTATGTCCATTGCCGCTACCATCAAACCTATTACTTCCATGCACTGCGCTATGGAAGGAAGAGGAACGGAATGAAGTGTTTGACAAGAGTTTAGAAGTTTTGTTTTTCTGGCCTCTGTCAGAAAAATCCTCATTTCTAAGGAGTCTATTATTGTTCCCAAGAAGGGAACCCTTGTCGACGGAGATAGAGAACTCTTTTCCACGTTCACTTTCCATCCGTGAGATCTGAGAAAGGCCAGGACTATGTCCGTGTGAGCCTTTGCTTGAGGAAGGGACGACGCTTGAATCAGAATGTCGTCCAAGTAAGGAACTACTGCAATGCCCCTTGGTCTTAGTACCGCTAGAAGGGACCCTAGGACCTTTGTGAAAATCCTTGGAGCAGTGGCTAATCCGAAAGGAAGCGCCACGAACTGGTAATGCTTGTCCAGGAATGCGAACCTTAGGAACCGATGATGTTCCTTGTGGATAGGAATATGTAGATACGCATCCTTTAAATCCACCGTGGTCATGAATTGACCTTCCTGGATGGAAGGAAGAATTGTTCGAATGGTTTCCATTTTGAACGATGGAACCTTGAGAAACTTGTTTAAGATCTTGAGATCTAAGATTGGTCTGAACGTTCCCTCTTTTTTGGGAACTATGAACAGATTGGAGTAGAACCCCATCCCTTGTTCTCCTAATGGAACAGGATGAATCACTCCCATTTTTAACAGGTCTTCTACACAATGTAAGAATGCCTGTCTCTTTATGTGGTCTGAAGACAATTGAGACCTGTGGAACCTCCCCCTTGGGGGAAGCCCCTTGAATTCCAGAAGATAACCTTGGGAGACTATTTCTAGTGCCCAAGGATCCAGAACATCTCTTGCCCAAGCCTGAGCGAAGAGAGAGAGTCTGCCCCCCACCAGATCCGGTCCCGGATCGGGGGCCAACATTTCATGCTGTCTTGGTAGCAGTGGCAGGTTTCTTGGCCTGCTTTCCCTTGTTCCAGCCTTGCATTGGTCTCCAGGCTGGCTTGGCTTGAGAAGTATTACCCTCTTGCTTAGAGGACGTAGCACTTGGGGCTGGTCCGTTTCTACGAAAGGGACGAAAATTAGGTTTATTTTTGGCCTTGAAAGACCTATCCTGAGGAAGGGCGTGGCCCTTACCCCCAGTGATATCAGAGATAATCTCTTTCAAGTCAGGGCCAAACAGCGTTTTCCCCTTGAAAGGAATGTTAAGTAGTTTGTTCTTGGAAGACGCATCCGCTGACCAAGATTTCAACCAAAGCGCTCTGCGCGCCACAATAGCAAACCCAGAATTTTTCGCCGCTAACCTAGCCAATTGCAAAGTGGCGTCTAGGGTGAAAGAATTAGCCAATTTGAGAGCACGGATTCTGTCCATAATCTCCTCATAAGGAGGAGAATCACTATCGATCGCCTTTACTAGCTCATCGAACCAGAAACACGCGGCTGTAGTGACAGGGACAATGCATGAAATTGGTTGTAGAAGGTAACCTTGCTGAACAAACATCTTTTTAAGCAAACCTTCTAATTTTTTATCCATAGGATCTTTGAAAGCACAACTATCTTCTATGGGTATAGTGGTGCGTTTGTTTAAAGTAGAAACCGCTCCCTCGACCTTGGGGACTGTCTGCCATAAGTCCTTTCTGGGGTCGACCATAGGAAACAATTTTTTAAATATGGGGGGAGGGACGAAAGGTATACCGGGCCTTTCCCATTCTTTATTTACAATGTCCGCCACCCGCTTGGGTATAGGAAAAGCTTCTGGGAGCCCCGGGACCTCTAGGAACTTGTCCATTTTACATAGTTTCTCTGGGATGATCAAATTCTCACAATCATCCAGAGTGGATAATACCTCCTTAAGCCTGTTCCAACTTAAATTTAAATGTAATCACATCGGGTTCAGCTTGTTGAGAAATTTTCCCTGAATCTGAACTTTCTCCCTCAGACAAAACCTCCCTGGCCCCCTCAGACTGGTGTAGGGGCATTTCAGAACCATTATCATCAGCGTCCTCATGCTCTTCAGTATCTAAAACAGAGCAGTCGCGCTTACGCTGATAAGTGGGCATTTTGGCTAAAATGTTTTTGATAGAATTATCCATTACAGCCGTTAATTGTTGCATAGTAAGGAGTATTGGCGCGCTAGATGTACTAGGGGCCTCCTGAGTGGGCAAGACTGGTGTAGACGAAGGAGGGAATGATGCAGTACCATGCTTACTCCCCTCACTTGAGGAATCATCTTGGGCATCATTTTCAGTGTCACATAAATCACATCTATGTAAATGAGAAGGAACCTTTGCTTCCCCACATTCAGAACACAGTCTATCTGGTAGTTCAGACATGTTAAACAGGCATAAACTTGATAACAAAGCACAAAAAACGTTTTAAAATAAAACCGTTACTGTCACTTTAAATTTTAAACTGAACACACTTTATTACTGCAATTGCGAAAAAGTATGAAGGAATTGTTCAAAATTCACCAAAATTTCACCACAGTGTCTTAAAGCCTTAAAAGTATTGCACACCAAATTTGGAAGCTTTAACCCTTAAAATAACGGAACCGGAGCCGTTTTTATCTTTAACCCCTTTACAGTCCCTGGTATCTGCTTTGCTGAGACCCAACCAAGCCCAAAGGGGAATACGATACCAAATGACGCCTTCAGAAAGTCTTTTCTATGTATCAGAGCTCCTCACACATGCGACTGCATGTCATGCTTCTCAAAAACAAGTGCGCAATACCGGCGCGAAAATGAGGCTCTGCCTAAGATTAGGGAAAGCCCCTAGAGAATAAGGTGTCTAAAACAGTGCCTGCCGATATTATTTTACAAAAATACCCAGATTAAATGATTCCTCAAGGCTAAATATGTTATATATGAATCGATTTAGCCCAGAAAATGTCTACAGTCTTAACAAGCCCTTGTGAAGCCCTTATTTACTCTGTAATAAAAATGGCTTACCGGATCCCATAGGGAAAATGACAGCTTCCAGCATTACATCGTCTTGTTAGAATGTGTCATACCTCAAGCAGCAAAAGACTGCTCACTGTTCCCCCAACTGAAGTTAATTCCTCTCAACAGTCCTGTGTGGAACAGCCATGGATTTTAGTAACGGTTGCTAAAATCATTTTCCTCTTACAAACAGAAATCTTCATCTCTTTTCTGTTTCAGAGTAAATAGTACATACCAGCACTATTTTAAAATAACAAACTCTTGATTGAATAATAAAAACTACAGTTAAACACTAAAAAACTCTAAGCCATCTCTGTGGAGATGTTGCCTGTACAACGGCAAAGAGAATGACTGGGGTAGGCGGAGCCTAGGAGGGATCATGTGACCAGCTTTGCTGGGCTCTTTGCCATTTCCTGTTGGGGAAGAGAATATCCCACAAGTAAGGATGACGCCGTGGACCGGACACACCTATGTTGGAGAAATCAGGGTCAATATGATAAAGCACCCTGAGTTACTTTAGACAAACTTTAGAAAAATGTCTTCATTTGTAGGACATATTTATCTAAAATTTTCTGTATATGCAACATGATGATGGAATGGATGGGGAGTCAAGATTCTATCCAGTACACCTTATGCATAAACAATTGAGAATATAGTAGAATTAAAAATATAGGTGTTAAAGTTTACTTAAGGATTTTTAGATTTTATGATAAGCTTGTGGGTTCCAAGGCTGATAAAAAAGAAATTTTTTGACAAATAAAACACAACAGGTCAACAAAGCAATAAAACAATTGAATAGCAGCAATACATATTTATGGCTTTAGGTATAAAGTTCACTTAAATCTGTAAGATTGTCAGAAACACTTCTCTATACTTAGTGTTGAGTTCTTGTCAGATATCTGATGGGCAAAATAAAGGAACTTTTGCCCCTTCTATGGCTATAGGTCAGGAGCCTACAGAAGAGAATTGCCTGGTATTTCTGGACTAGACTGTCCTTATGGATAGGGTCAGAAGCATAAACTGAAGGAAAGTTCTTTGCTGAGCAAGTACAAGTGTGCTACAAGAGGCTGCTCAATGGCTTGGCACTATGCCTATAGGTTAAGCTATTGTGCTCTGTCCATTCCCAGTTAAAAAGGAAATTAAACAATATTTTTCTTTCATTATTCAGATTGAGCATACAATTTAAAACAACTTTCCAATTTACTTCTATTATCAAATTTCCATCTATTTCTTGGTATCTTTTGCTGAAGGAGACAAAATGCACTACTGGGAGCTAGCTGTACACAACAGGTGAACCAATGACAAAAGTCACATATGTGCAGCTACCAATCAGCAGCTAGCTCCCAGTAGTACATTGTTAAAAAAGCATTCATTGGCGGGCTCAGGGGCAGCAAAGGATACCAAGAGATCAAATGTCTGTGGGAAGTGTGAGCATATTGCCTCTTTAGAAGCTTGTATTGGCGTTATGGAGTAACGAATTGCAACACTGCGTGATATTCAGACACTTGAAAGGGAAATGTATATGACTGAGCAGGTTGTTCATGGCTGTAGCAGATAGAATGGAGAAGATTCAGATGGTGAGACTCTGGGAAGAGGCAAGCAAGTTCTGAGCTGGTAAACCCAAAAACATTTGCCAGATTGAGTGAAAACATTGGGGATATCAGTTCAGGGGTGTCAATGTTAGAGAGGGCTGTTCTGCCTAATATAGTGAACAGTCCTTCAGTCATGGAAGAGGAGCATACTATAGTGAACAGTCCTTCAGTCATGGAAGAGGAGCATACTATAGTGAACAGTCCTTCGTCATGGAAGAAGGAAATACAAGTTTGGACCTGAGGCAGATGTTGGTTGTAGGAGACTCTATTAAGAAGGTTGATAGGGTAATTTGTCACCCAGATCCCTTAAATAGTCCAGTTTGCTGTCTTACAGGGGCTCGTGTTATGCATAGTGAGGAGCGTATTGATAGATTGTTAGGGGAATCTGGGTCTGATTATGCAGTCATGGTGCATATTGGCACTAATGAAGGAATAAGTGGGAGATGGAGTGTCCTAAAAAATGACTTCAGGGAGTTAGGTAGAAAGCTTAAAGCAAGGACCTCCAAGGTAATATTTTCAGAGAGATCACCAGTGCTATGTCATGGTCAGTTAATTATTGGTTAAAAACAGTGTAAAAATGAGAGGTTTGACTTTTTAGAGCACTGGGCTGACTTAACTTGGGTAGAATTTGTACAGTAAAAGATGATGGATTGCACCTGAATGGCATAGGTGCAGGTGTTTTTGGGGAAAGGATGGCAGCACGCAAGAGAATCTTTTAAACTAGGCAAAGGGGGAGGGTCAGTCCAATCATAATAGAGCAGACAGATCAGTCTGCGTATGTGACACACCTAGAGTATCTCAAGGAAGGGACGAGAGAAGGATACACTAGGGCTAGATTTATTAAAGCCCTATGGCTGTAAGTTCTCACAAGAACTTGCTCGCCGTAATTTATCAACCAGCGGTCACCAGACCGCCGCTTCTCTAACCTCTTCGCCACCTCTAAGGTGGCGAAATTCAATCTCCTCGGTCTAGTCAGACCGAGGAGATTGACAGCTCCTGCCTGCGCTTGATTGGCTGTGCACAGGCAGGGGGCGGGATTGCACGTGAGCGCAAAATTGCGCTCGTGTGCAATGGCGAATACCTGGGGGTAATTTCGCCCCGCCACAGGTGAGCTGAGGCGTACAGGGGCACGTATACGTGCCCCTGTCCGCCTCAGCTTTAATAAATCTAGCTCTTAGGAAATGTCACATTAGAAAGTTCCGAGGAAACCGCACCAAGTAGCAGCAGAAAGCACAAAATGCAAGAAACATGACAAGCAAAATTAGTTGAAGAAGAGGACTTGGATAACAGTTTAACTGAAATTTGGTGGGATGATTCGCATGACTAGGCAGATAACTTAGAGGGTTATACTATATTTCGGAGGGACCGGAGTAATAAAAAGGGTGGAGGAATTTGTATGTATATTAAACCTGACCTTAAACCTACAATAAAGGGAAGATATTTATGATACAGGGCATAATGTAGATTACCCTGTGGGTTGAAATAAAGAGGGGGAAAAAAGCCTAAATATTAATAGGAACCTGCTACAAGCCCCCAACATTAGTGACATGGGGGGGGGGAATCAACTACTAAAGCTAATAGGAAAGCTGCTAATAACACCAGTGCTGTAATTATTGGAGCCCAGCAGTGAAGGGGTTAATTAGATAGCTTGTAGGGTTAATTTTAGCTTTAGAGTAGTGTAGTAGACAACCCAAAGTATTGATCAAGACCCATTTTGATATATTTCATGCCACCATTTCCCTGCCAAATGCGATCAAATAAAAAATATTTTTCACGTTTTCACTTTTTCACTGAAATTATTTACAAACAGCTTGTGCAATTATGGCACAAATCATTGTAAATGCTTCTCTGGGATACCCTTTGTTCAGAAATAGACTTATATGGCTTTGACATTGTTTTTTGGTAATTAGAAGGTGGCTAAATGCCGCTGCACACCAAACTTGTATTACTCCCAGCAGTGAGGGGGTTAATTAGGTAGCTTGTAGGGAGATTGAAGGGTTAATTTTAGCTTTAGTGTACAGATCAGCCTCCCATCTGACACATCCCACACCCTGATCCCTCCCAATCAGCTCTCTTCCCTCCCCCACCCCACAATTGTCCCCGCCATCTTAAGTACTGGCAGAAAGTCTGCCAGTACTAAAATAAAAGGGTTTTTGTTTTTTGTTTTTAATTATTTAAAAAATCATATTCTGCTGTGTAGGATATCCCCTTAGCCCCCAACCTCCCTGATAACTGTTAGCTACCATTTTGGGTACTGGCAGCTGTCTGACAGTACAAACTTTGCAATAAAATAACTTTTTTTTTTTTTTCAAAAACCTAACTTTTTCTGTAGTGTAGCTGCCCCCCTCCATACCCTCCCCCCTCCCCCTCCCAGATCATTCCCAGATCCCCCCTCCTCTGCCCCACCACCCTCTCCCAGCAATCTCTACAACAATTTTAATTTGGACTGCGCCTAGATCGCGGGTGCGCATGAACGCACACGCACCCTCCCCCCACCTCCCGCACACACCCGGCACGGAGAACAGCTGGCCAGAAGGAAGTTCCCCAGCGCTGGGCCGCCCACCCGCAATGGCTCCCACCCACCAATGATCGGCACTATCGCTGGCCGATGAAGAGAGGGCCACAGAGTGTAGGTAGAATTTTAGAGCACGCACAACATCCAAGTTGTGCAACAGACGTTCTTAATGAGAAGAATGATTAGGACAGAGAGAAGGAACAACAATTTCCTGATTAATATTTATATCCGAAACCACTTTAGGAAGAAACCCCAATTTAGTACGAAGAACCACCCTATCTGCATGAAAGTTAAGGTAAGGCGAATCACACTGCAAAGCCAAGAATTTCCGAAACTCTCAGAGCAGAAAAGATATCAATAAGAAACAAAACCTTCCAAGATAGCAACTTAATATCTATGGAATGCATTGGCTCAAACGGAGTCTGCTGCAAAACTTTAAGAACAAGATTAAGGCTCCAAGGAGGAGCAACAGGTTTAAACACAGGTCTGATTCTGACCAGGGCCTGACAAAAAGATTGAACATCTAGCACATCCGCCAGACGCTTATATAACAAAATAGATAATGCAGAAATCTGACCTTTCAGAGAACTGACTGACAATCCTTTCTCCAGACCTTCCTGGAGAAAATACAAAATTCTAAGAATCCTGAGCCTACTCCAAGAGTAGACCTTAGATTCACACCAATAAAAGGTATTCACGCCATACCTTGCCTGGATCATGGTCTCAATGACCGACTCAGAAAATCCATGCATAGACAGAACTAAGCGTTCAATCTCCAAGCAGTCAGCTTCAGAGAAACGAGATTTGGATGGAGGAATGGACCCGGAGTTAGAAGGTCCTTCCTTAGAGGCAACCTCCAAGGTGGCTGAGACATCTTCACTAGGTCTGCATACCAGATCATGCGAGGTCATGCAGTAGCTATTAGAATTACCAATGCTCTCTCCTGTTTGATATGCGCAATAACTCGTGGAAGGAGCACAAATGGAGGAAACAGGTATGCTAGACCCAAATCCCAAGAAACCGCTAGAGCATCTATCAGAGCGGCCTGAGGATCTCTTGACCTTGAACTGTACTTTGGAAGCTTAGCGTTCTGCCGAGATGCCATCAGATCCAACTCCGGCACCCCCCATTTGAGGGTTAACCTGGAGAACACCTCCGGATGGAGAGCCCACTCCCCGGAATGAAATGGCTGTCTGCTCAGGAAATCCGCTTCCCAGTTGTCCACTCCAGGAATGTGGGTGGCAGATGGGCAACAATTGTCAGCTTCCTCCCACTGAATAATCTGTGCCACCCCCTTCATGGCTAAGGAACTCCGAGTTCCTCCCTGGTGGTTGATGTAAGCCACTGATGTGATGTTGTCCGACTGAAACCTGATAAACCGGGCTAAGGACAATTGAGGCCAAGCCATCAGAGCATTGTAAATCACTCTCAATTCCAAGATGTTTATGGGGAGAGCAGACTCCTCCCGAGTCCATAGTCCCTGCGCCTTTAACGAGTCCCAGACTGCTCCCCAGCCTAGCAGGCTGGCATCCATGGTCACAATCACCCAGTAAGGTCTCCGGAAGCATGTGCCCTGAGAAAGCCACCATGGGAGAGAGAGTCTCTTGTCGACTGATCTAGATCTATCCTCAGACAGATTTGAATGGTCTCCATTCCATTCTCTAAGCATGCATAATTGCAAAAATCTCAAATGGAATCGAGCAAAGGGAATGATGTCCATGGAAGCAACCATCAGACCAACTGCCTCCATAAATTGAGCTACTGATTGCCGAACAGTAGGCTGTAGAGAGAGGCAAGAGTAGAAAATTCTGGGTTTTCTGACCTCTGTCAGAAAAAAAAAAATCATAGATAGGGAATCTATTATGGTCCCTAAGAAAGCAACCGTTGTAGCTGGACAAGGTAACTTTTCCAGATTCACTTTCCAACCGTGGGGACATAGAAAATATCTCTGTATGAGAGTTTGCTTGTTGAAAAGATGGCGCCTGACCCAATATGTCATCCAGGTAGGGCCCCACTGCAATTCCCTGAGACCAGATAACTGCCAAGAGAGCCCCCAGAACCTTTGAAAAAAAAATTGGGAACTGTGGCAAGGCCAAACGGAAGAGCCACAAACTGAAAGTGTTTGTCTAGAAAGGTGATTTTTTGATGATCCCTATGGATGGGAACATGAAGATACGCGTCCTTCAGGTCTATAGTCATCATGAACTGACCTTCTTAACCAAAGGAAGAATGGAATGAATGGTTACCATTTTGAAGAATGGTAACCTGAGAAACTTGTTGAGACATTTTAGGTCTAAAATGGGTTGAACATGTCCCTCTTTTTTGGGCACCACAAACAGATTTAAAATAGAATCCTAGACCCTGTTCCCTTACTGGAACTGGAACAATCACTCCCAGGGAGGAAAGGTCCTGAACGCAGTTCAAGAATGCCTCTCTTTTTACCTGGTCTGCAGCTAATCTTGAGAGGTGGAATCTGCCCCTGGGAGGGAAAGTTTTCAATTCTATTTTGTAACCCTGATATACTATGTTCATAGCCCAAGGATCTGGGACATCTCGTCACCACGCTTGACAAAACAGGGTAAGTCTGCACCCCACTTGATCTGATCCTAGACCAGGGGCCGACCATTCATGTTGACAGACTCAGCTGAGGGTTTCTTTAATTGCTTCCCCTTATTCCAAGACTGATTAGGCTTCCAAGAAGATTTGGACTACTCCTGCTTGGAAGAGGGAGAGGAAGACTTTCTTAAGTTACGAAAGGAAAGAAAATTACTTTGACGTCCTTTGAGTCTGTTCTTCTTGTCTTGCGGTAGAAAAGACCCTTTTCCATCCGTAATATCATAAATTATTTCTGCCAGACCAGGTCCAAACAAGGTCTTACCCTTGTAAGGAAGTGCCAGAAGTTTGGACTTAGAGGTAACATCAGCTGAACAAGATTTTAGCCACAATGCCCTGCGGGCTAGGACAGTGAAGCCAAACATCTTGGCTCCCAGTCTAATAACTAGCATGTTAGCATCAGAAATAAAGGAATTGGCTAGTTTGAGAGCCTTAGTCTCATCTTGTATATTCTCAAACAGAGTCTCTACTAAAATTGAATCAGACAAGGCGTCGCACCAATAAGATGCCGTACTTGCTACTGTGGCAATACAAACTGCAGGTTGCCATTGAAGACCTTGATGAACATACATCTTCTTCAAATAAGCTTCCATCGTTTTGTCCATGGGATCCAGGAGCAGCTATCCTCTATAGGGATTGTAGTTCTCTTAGCCAGAGTAAAAATAGCCCCTTCTACTTTAGGCACCGTGCGCCAAGAATCTTTAATGGAGTCAGCAACAGGAAACATCTTTTTAAATAGGGGGAGAAAGGAATCCTTGGCTTCACCCATTCCTGTGAAATATTCTCTGTCACATGGTCTGGGACAGGAAAAACTTCCACAGAGGAAGGAACATCATAGTATTTATTAACTTTACTAGACTTCTTAGGGCTGACAACGACAGACGTATCGGAATCGTCCAAAGTAACCAATACCTCCTTTAACAGTACACAAGCTTAAATCTGAAGTTTACTTCTTCAGTATCAGATCAAGGAATAATACTGTCCGAATCTGAGATTTCACCTTCAGAGGCTACCGACGTATCCTCCTCATCAGACTTATGAGGGAGGGCAACCAGTGTAGCAGTAGGTGGAACAGAAACCTTGCTATCTGAATGTCTAATTTTTCTCTTGCGTTTCCCCAGCATAGGAAAAGCAGATAATGCCGCAGATACCTCAGAAAATACCTGTGCAGCAAAATCTGCAGGCAAATAAACTCCTCCAGGAGGCTGAGAGGAACTGCAGGGCACTGTGACGCCATTGAGGCTTGGGACGTTTGAGGAGAAAGCTGTGGCATTGTCTGAACAGCATCATCCTGAGAGACATTGGGCTCAGCAGGCAACAATTTATCTTTAAATTGAAGTGCTCTAGCTAAGCATGCAGCTCTGAATTGCATAGGCAAAACAATTTGTGCCTCTAGGCATAACAAGCATTTGTCAAAAGACACACAGTCTCCATGTCCATAAAACTAAATAAAAAAAAGCCCCAAATTTTAGAATTGTTTTAAATACACTGTCACTTTAAGAATTTTTAATACCACAGCCGCTTAACGTTATGCAAAAATTCTTTCAAATAATAAACCAATCAGGCCCCCTACACCTCAGACAAGCTGAAGTGCCTTACCGTAACAATTATACACAATTTGGCTGCCAGAAGTCTCTAAAACGATTGTATAGTAGATCGACACTGAAGAGACTGAAATTCATTATGACATTCATCTGAAGTGCAAGTCTCCAAGACCTAGAAGACAAAAGCACTTGCCTGCAGTCTAGCTGTCCGGCAGGAAGACAGCTCACAAGGCATCCTTACAGAGACCTGTAGAAAAAGAAAGAACAGAGTAACCAACTCTGGCTTTCTGTACCATGTTCAGCAATTTGTTAGGAAACAAAACAAAGACTACCTCACAACTTCCTAACTGCTTAAAAGCCACCACTACTCTACTGAAGAGATTGACGTGGACTCAGCTAAACCCAAATCCTTGCTTGCAGGGAAAAGTACCCGAAAAAGGAATTAATTTCTTCAGACACCAAACTTCACCTCCTCCATTGACAGAGGCAAACAGAATGACTGGGGATTATGGGTAGGGGAGTGACACTTAACAGCTTTGCTGTGGTGCACTTTTGCCTCCTCCTGCTGGCCAGAAGTGGTATTCCCACTAGTAATTGAATGACGTTGTGGACTCTCCATATCTTAGGAAAGAAATGTTAAATTTTCAGTGGTTCTCTCTAAGGGCCTGATGATATAAACCTCTCCGCTCAAACAAGATGACAAAATGATCCTACAGCACTGCGAGATCCCTAGTGAAATTGTAAAAAGGCAGATTTTGCTATACTTCTTCCAGGAGTGTTTCCTGCATTTCTGTATGTGAAGAAGAGACAAGCCCAATGCAATATAGCACTGCATAACATGAGAGTTCTGTTGCATTTACACTTTCTGCTTTGTATTACTTTAGACTTCATATTAAGTTTTATTACATTTAAACTTTGCACTTTCTATTTTGTATTTTATTTTGTATACAGCAGTGTATTTAGGATTGTGATTTTACAAATTCTGATTATGCTTTGACAGTTTCTGTGCTACTTTAACGAATTAGGATCATACGTTATACATTTATGTATATCTTTTACAATAACATTGTACTTTGTATTTCTTCTATTTAAAATAAAAATGAAAAACTGACAGCTTCAGTTTTCAAGACAGCTTCATTACTTTCTATGAGCTTGATAAGCAAAAATGCTCTATTTTAGCGAACGTATAGTGCAAACTTCACAGGGGCTGAACTCACTGAATTCTACAAGAAAAAGAGAGGAACTTGGAATTCTGTCTTTCATAGAAAATAACTAGGCTCTCTAGGATAAATAACTTTGCAGGGGAGAGAGACGTTATTTGCAGAACATCTGGGGCTGATATAAAGTCTCAGTTTGGAGCAAATACAAATTAAACTCAAATGTTTTCACTACAATGTAACTTGCTTTTTTTATCTAGTTAAGTATATATTACTTTCTTGACCAGCTTGTGTAAAACGCTTACAGCATTTCACAATTATGAGAGAGCTTCAGACATACCCTGGGAACTCCCCTGTTCATCCCAGGAAACTCCCCTGTCTCTCTCACTTTCTGAAGCTGTGTTTTATTTTACAATAGAGAAAATAGAAAGTGCAATTTAATCTGTAAAAGATACACAGAAATATACAAAACATGATCCTAATTTGTTAAAGTAACACAGAAACTTTCAAAACATAATCAGAATTTGTAAAATGACAGTTGGATCTAAATCTAAATGTATTAAAATATAAAATTGAAAGTGCAAAACTTAAATGTAATAATACTGAAAGAACGAATCTGCAGTGTAAAGTAATATAAAATCCAAAGCTCAAAGTGTAACAAGACTAATGTTTCATGCTGTGCTATATTGCACTGTGCTTGTCTCTACTTTATATACAGAAATGCAGAGAACCCTCCTTGGACAAGCATAGCAAAATTTCCCTGTCTATAATCTTTTAAAAGATCTGCTGGAGGGTTCCACCTTCTTTTAGCATTCAATGATTTTAACATCTGTAAAGTCTGCAATACAATGTCTCTCCAACTCATTTTAATAGGTTGTGGTTTCAAAGAACAAAACTAGCTATTCCATATACAAGAATATACCAAAAGAAGCAATTTATCTAGCATTTTATAACCTGCAGCTGGTATAACAAGTCATTGGAAAAACAGTTTTACATAGACTGTCCCTTATTAACTTATTAAAGGGACACTAAACCCAATTTTTTTCTTTCATGATTCAGATAGAGCATGCAATTTTAAGCAACTTTCTATTTTACTCCTATTATCAAATTTTCTTCATTCTCTTGGTATGTTTATTTGAAAAGCAAGAATGTAAGTTTAGATGCTGGCCCATTTTTGGTGAACAACCTGGGTTGTTCTTGCTGATTGGTGGATACATTCACCCACCAATAAACAAGTGCTGTCCAGGGTCTGAAAATGGCTGGCTCCTTAGCTTAGATGCCTTCTTTTTCAAATAAAGATAGCAAGAGAACAAAGAAAAATTGATAATAGGAGTAAATTAGAAAGTTGCTTAAAATTGCATGTTCTATCTGAATCACGAAAGAAAAAATTTGTGTTCAGTGTCCCTTTAATACGAAGTTTCAGTTTTCAGCAAACCAGTTATTTCTACTGCTTAAAAAGTTATTTCAAAGGAGATTTTATTCTCTAATGCTAAAAGAAAATGTATCACATTATTTAGCAACGCAGACCATCCCCTATAGAAGCCAAAATAAATTATGTTTGTTTAATCAATTGTTTAAGCACTATTTAACTTACCTTGAAAGGTTGTCAATTCTTAAACCATACTGGGTATCAGTGTCTTTTTTTCCCATTTTTATGCAAAATTCCTTATCAACCAACAAAACAAAGGAAATGGCACCACTGTCCATTTTCATGTATAAAATAAAGGAATCTTTCACCACCAACCACCTAGAAAACAATGAGATAGAGAGAATTTAAAAATAAAATAAAAAATGAAATCACAAATACCTTTAATAACTCTGTATTTTATATTTTTGATAATGGACAATACTATGCATTTTACAGTTAGCTTGGAAGATGACCAATTCACACTAGATTACATGATTGGTTCTTAAAAACATGTTGAGAACATAAAATGCAATGTATTGCTTCACTAGTCCTAAAGCCTGTGTACAACTGCCATTTTCTGCAGTGCAGCAGTCCCACACGACCATGCACGCTCGAGCCCCCGCCACGCCCGCCCACTCTGCTGTATGATCCTCACGGTGGTCACTGCTGATCTTTCCTTACGGCCAAGTAGTTTTGTCTCCCGCTGCAGTCTCTACTGCACATGACTGCAACGGACAAACATATGTGGCCTTTTATAATATAGGATGTGTTGCACAATGTATTATTGGTTGTTGCCATCTGATTAATTGATATACAGTATAGTTCTCTAGAGACAAAGTATTTCAAACAACTTTATACGAATGTCAATAATTCAGCCAGATTAGTATATTTCAATTAAAGATATACAAGTACGAAAATAAACATCTTAATTTTACTATTATGGCTGAACATCATAAGATTACTTAAAGGGACAGTATAAACCAATTTTCATTTAACTCTATGTAATAGACACTACTATAAAGAATAATATGCACAGATCTAAAAATCCAGTATAAATCTGTTGAAATCGGGAGCTTCTAAGTACGTTTTTAGCACCGTTGAAAAGGTTAGCTGGAACACCCACTGCAAGTGGTTCTATAGCAAAAAAAAGCAGACACCCCCCCCCCCCTTCCTCTGCATAAAAGATTCTTTACACAAACAGGAGCAAGCTGGAGTAGGTATACATCAGTATTCTCCCAAAACTTTGGGGCTTGGTTAGGAGTCTGAAAATCAGGGCACTGTTATTTAAAGGTCAAGTCCAAAAAAAACTTACATGATTTAAATAGGAAATTTAATTTTAAACAACTTTCCAATTTACTTTTATCACCAATTGTGCTTTGTTCTCTTTATATTCTTAGTTGAAAGCTAAACCTAGGAGGTTCATATGCTAATTTCTTAGACCTTGAAGACTGCATCTAATCCCAATGCATTTTGACCACTAGAGGGCATTCGTTCATGTGTTTCATATAGTTAACATTGAGCTCATGCACGTGAAGTTACCCTGGAGTGAGCACTGATTGGCTAAAATGCAAGTCTGTCAAAAGAACTGAAATAAGGGGGCAGTCTGCAAAGGCTTAGATACAAGGTAATTACAGAGGTAAATAGTGTATTTCTATAACAGTGTTGATTATGTAAAGCTGGGAAATGGGTAATTAAGGGATTATCTTTCTTTTTAAACAATAAAAATTCTGGTGTTGACTGTCCCTTTAAAAATAAGCAAAACTATAAAAATAAAATAAAAAGCTGTATAGGCTATATAAATGTATAATCTATAAAATATTTATGAAAAGAAAATTTTAGTGTATAATGTCCCTTTAAGGGGACAGGAAAATCAAAATTTTGTATAAAGCATGCAATTTTAAAAAACTTTGCAATTTACTTCTATTATCAAAAATGCTTTGTTCTCTTGGTATCCTTCATGGAGTATACCTAGGTAGGCTCAAAAGCAACAATGCACTACTGAGAGCAAGGCGGTGACTGGTGGCCACACTTACCTGTTTTTTGCCATTGGCTCTGCTAGCACAAGTAGTGCATTGCTGCTTTAGAGCTGACTGTTAACAAAGTGTACTTAAACAACAAAGCAAATTTAGATTGGAAAGTTGTTTTAAGTTGCACACAATCTGAAAGTTTAATTCTGACTAACTGCTAAGGCATTTTCATCCCTATGTTGAGATGTTTTGGAGCTTTTAGATGCTGCTCACATTTGAGCCCGACTGTAGGCCATTTTTTTTAGCAACAAACCTAAATATTATATATTCGTTTTTTTAAGGCTTCAAGCAGATTCCAACTTTATCATTATTTTATGTATGTATCATGATTTGAGGTCAAAATATATGGGGAAATATATATATATATATATATATGCTCAGTGGGATCTGGAGCCTCTATAAGTGTACATATGAAAAAGTGTGCCCAGATTCCCCTGGCAATGCTGATATCCTTGCCCACCTCGTAGTGCCCTGGCAAGTGCAGGGGATTGCAAGGAGCTCAGAAGCCTCCCCCAATGACTAAAAGAACTGTGCCAAAGTCACCCCGTGTCATCATATGTGTTAAAGAGGGGTTAAGCATGTTCAAACGGTTACTTAGGGCCTGATGATCTAAACTTTGCCAGATCAGATGTGGTTTTTCTTGCTGACGCAGGGGCTGCCCTGGTGGAATGATCGTAAAAAAAGGGGCAGCGCCGTCTCCTACTGATAGCAATGGAGCTTGCTGGAAAGGGACACAGCTCTGTGGAATGAAGCTAGCATTGAGCAGGGGGTGCACTTTAAAAATTAAATCCAGAAGCCAATATAAATCCCATTATGCTGCTTTCTGCGTATAGCATCTTACAATCGCCTATATATTCGGATGCACGTGTTTTTCTATTAGGGTTATACGTTTTTAGAGAAAAGCTCGCAGCCTTTAAGTTTGCGAGAAAAAAATGAGAGCTGTAGTGCGAAAATCTTTATAGAATTACACTGGGATTAGAGAGATAAATGTATATATGTCCCTGGAACACCCATTTACGCTTTGTATTTTTTACTTATAAGTATGAATTTCTGGGTGTTTTTTGCACATCCAGTGCACTTAAATTACGATTTAGGTTTAAATGTTATAAAGTATATTAATATAACAATGTTGGTTGTGCAAAGCTGGGGAATGGGTAGTAACGGCATTATCTTTCTTTTTAAACAATAACAATTTTGTTGTTGACTGTCCCGTTAACTCAAAGATATGTCCTCAGAGAGAGAAAGCATTCGTAGTAAGGAATGGCGCTGTTGTATGCCAAAAGCCTGAGGAAACAGTGTGCATAGCCCTAAGAAACACATCACTTTACATTGTACCATGTTTTAATACATTTGTAATGTTTTTAGCTACTTGTTTTCACTTCATTTGTGGATACTTTGCTATATCTACCAGTCATTTTCTCCATCGGCAGAGTAGCTGATTTTGCGATTACCACTAACGGTGTTCCTGAGGACAGTGAAGTTCCCTGTAGCAGGAGGCAAGTCTGCCGGGCGACTCAGAGATTCCTGCCGCCATTACTGCACATTACGAGCATGTAAACTTGTGAGTTCATTTCATTTATTCTTTTTTATGAATCTTTTAAATAGACTTTCTACTCTGAGGCGACTTTTCACATTTGTTATTTTATAGGATTGATGGTGTCTGGCCTAACATATTAGAAGAGCTGCCTTTTTATCATTTGTAAGAAAATTAATTTCTCTATCCCCTGGTCAAGAGAACTGGCTAAGGAATATACAGGACTGTATATTGGACTTTCCTGAAGTTTGTGACACTTATGTTGGAGCCTCTATAATATATACATGTTATATATGCACATTGCTGTGATATATATATATATATATATATAAGAAAAGAAGAGAAGTGTGCATGTGGCGCAAGCAGGAAAAACCTGATCCTAAAAATTCTTTAGAAGTGGATAATAATAATTAAATGCAGCCCCAATCTATCTACCCTAGAGAGATGGTCCCTAAACCCTCCAACTAGGGTAAAAGAAAAAATGAAAGAAAAGAGAAAATGATAGAAAAGGTAGGGCGCAAATAATATAAATGTTTATAATATATATTAAATTAGCTATTATTCTGCAAAACAATAAATAGAAAGTCACTTGTGAGATCAGTCTAATATGTCCAATATCCTTATGGTAGATATATAGTTGCTGAACACTAATCCAATGCAATAAAATAAAATAGTAGGGAGACAGTAAATAGTTAGCCTATTTAGCTAGTAATACATAGTAAGTATTATAAAACACACAATACAATATCTTTGTATTTTTTAATTATTATTCTTTTAGAAGACCTACCACTATATATTATACAAACTTTTGATATGTGTTTTGTACGAAGTGTTTAGATTGTATTGTGTGTTTTATAATACTTACTATGTATTACTAGCTAAATAGGCTAACTATTTACTGTCTCCCTACTATTTTATTTTATTGCATTGGATTAGTGTTCAGCAACTATAGATCTACCATAAGGATATTGGACATATTAGACTGATCTCACAAGTGACTTTCTATTTATTGTTTTGCAGAATAATAGCTAATTTAATATATATTATAAACATTTATATTATTTGCGCCCTACCTTTTCTATCATTTTCTCTTTTCTTTCATTTTTTCTTTTACCCTAGTTGGAGGGTTTAGGGACCATCTCTCTAGGGTAGATAGATTGGGGCTGCATTTAATTATTATTATCCACTTCTAAAGAATTTTTAGGATCAGGTTTTTCCTGCTTGCGCCACATGCACACTTCTCTTCTTTTCTTCCATTTTATCTCCCTAGTGCTAGGCAGCATATAGGAGACCTCCTAATAATAACAAACACATTTAATATTACAACATCTAGGATCGATTTATATATATATTTTTTTGTTCTCGTAGTTTATTCATTCATTTTTTTCATCCAACAATGGATTTGGAGTACGGTAACTATTTTGATCCTAGTAATAAATCAAGAAACCTATCCATTGCAGATGAACAGTTAGAAGAATCAGAAATCTTACAAATTATTGACCCCAAGGTACTCCTAGGGGAACTAGAAAAACTTAGTAAGAAACAAAATTTTAAATTGGCACGATAGCAACAACTTGGCACGATATAAGAAATATAGTGTCATTCCAAAAGGTCTCAAATTGAGTAAACAATCAATAATAGATAGCTCTGAAGTAGAACTACTTACAGAGTGGGATTCAGCAATGGAAGAATGTTCCAGTAAGTTTATAGATATACTTATAAGATTCAGAAATAAAAAGGTGGAAGCTCTCACAACCCAAATAAAAGAAGTGAGAGAGAAACATAACATCTTTAAAGGTGATGTGTACTACAAAGAACTTGATAAAGAGAATAAAATAAAAATTGAAAAATTTGACAAACTGGCTGAAGCCAGAAAACTCAATAAGTTCTATAGGGACTATAATCTTGATAAAAAAGAAAAGGAACAAACTGATGAATGTACAGTCTGGGATGTTATTGAACCAGAGACACCTTCAGGTGAGAAGGGAGATTTTGACTGGCTACAAATAGATTCTCCAAATTATTCAATAAACCCGCAATATAGGGAATTGAACGAAAGTATTAAAAAACAAAACATACCGAGGAGAAAACCTTCCAACAGTGAAGTCACTTTTAACTCTAAGACTAATGGACCAAAAACAAAACAAAGAGAGGATATAAGCTATGAAAATAGACAGAAATTCCGCCAAACCAATATAGATTACAGATATCAACAAAGAGACAATAGGATGTATAATGACGAAATGCACTATTGGAATAAACATGAAGCCCGAAATTATCGGAATCCATATCCAAACCAGATGCATGGATATAGAAGAGAAAATTCTTTTAGACCATACTCGCACAATATGTACAGATATAACAACCAAGAAGATAATGGTTGCTATGGAGGTTTCCATAGAAATAACTACTATAGACATAATATACGACCGACATCACATTACGATAAAAATCAGGGGATGTGGAGAACACCATACCATAAAAATGGGCAAAAAATAGATAAACATAGAGAAAATAATTCGGGACATCATCATTTTTTAGAGAACAGCCCGAAAACTACGGACAAAAACAAAAAAGAATTATCACAAATAGAACCCAATACACCACAGTGGAGAACCAGGGGGTTAAAAAGAGTAAACGACACTACAGAGGATGTAGAGGAGGAACTAAGAATGGGAGCAAAAAGGAAAAGACAAACACAAACTCTACAAACAAAGATGTAAGCATGAAAATCTTTAATTTGTCAAAGAGAAGCTTATCTAAAGAGGAGCTAAAAACATTAGAAAAAGGCCTATCTTTTGCCCCTACGAAGGGTCCAAACCCTTTCCAACTCTTCGTGGATTTTAACAAATTCACTAGAAACCTCACCCTAAAGAGGTATTTTGAAAAACAAAAAATGGAAAAAAATTCGAATATTTCTGAATTGGAATTAGAAACCTTGCTTAGAATCACTGGAACAAGAAAGTGTTAACAGTGGAGAGATGAATGAACAACACAAGAACATTCACACATCTCTCAAACCACCGTCTACTTTCTTTCCGATTAATTCTAAAGGGAATTGTATCCCTGTCTTTACTAAATTAGTCCAAGAGGATTTGGATAACCTCTGTAGGGACTACAAGATTAAGAAAGATAATCTCTCAAAAAGAGAGAAGGACTTCATAAGAAATCTAGAAAAAGATAACGATATTATAATATGAGAAGCGGACAAGGGAGGAGGCATTGTCTTACAAGATAGAAGTGACTATCTAAAAGAGGCTAAGAGATTGTTATATGATATTAACACATACAATAAATTAAGATCTAATCCAACTAATTGCTTCTTGGAACAATATAAACATCTATTAGACAATGCAAGAAATCTAAAGGTTATAAACGAAAATGAATGGAAGTACTTGAAAAATGACACACCAGTAGTGGCATTATTTTACCATCTACCAAAAGTTCACAAATGCCTTGAAAACCAACCGGGTAGACCAATTGTTTCAGGCATAGGCTCCTTAACATCAAAACTGTCAGAGTATATTGATCATTTTCTCCAACCCCTGGTGCCGGGACTCAGATCATATCTGAGAGATACGCCCAACACTATACAAAAATTAAGTGGAATAAAGTGGAATGAAGGCTGGCTATGGGTAACAATGGACATCAATGCGCTATATACAAACATTCCACATGAAAAGGGAATACGAGCGATACAACACTGGTTGGAAAAGGACAACAAGCTTCACCATGACCAACAGACTTTTCTAATAGATGCAATAAGATTCACTCTAGAAAAGAATTATTTCATCTTTGAAAAAGAATATTTTCTACAAATAAATGTCACAGCTATGGGGACAAAATTTGCCCCTAGCTATGCCAACTTATATTTAGGCCAATGGGAAGAGGAGGTAATTTGGCATAACAATGTATACCTCCCCAACATAAAAGTATGGGGGAGGTACATAGATGACATCTTCATTTGGGATGGATCAACTAGCCAACTAGATGACTTTGTGTCAAAATTAAATGTTAATGATTTTAATCTATCCTTCACCAACAAAATGAATACTGTGGAAATAGATTTTTTTGGACGTCATTTTCTTCCATGAAGAAAATGAAATACACACAAAACTATACAAAAAAAACAACAGACAGTAATGGCTATCTATATGCCAAAAGTGGCCATAATAAAAATTGGATAAACAATATTCCAACAGGACAATTCCAGAGACTTAAAAGAAATTGTTCAAAAAATGAAGATTTTGAAAGAGAAGCAAAAGATTTAAGTGAAAGGTTTAAAGCCAGGGTATACAATTCCTATAAAGTGGGTGAAGCTCTAGAGAAGGTGAAAAGGATAAATAGAAATGATTTGTTGATAACTGGAATAAATAAAGAGTCCAAAATAGTAAACAGAAAAGAACAATCTGTGAACTTCATTACAACATTTAATGAAGGAGCACCAGAAATCAGAGAAATCTTAACTAAACACTGGCATATCCTCAAGAAGGATAATCTCCTTAATGAGGTAACAACCAAGGACCCAAAAATAATTTTCAGAAAAAACAAAAATTTTAAAAATATCTTGGCACCCAGTGAATTAAAGAATGTGGATATAAAAGACACCAATTGGTTGAATAAAAACACAATTGGGTTTTTTAAATGCAACAGAAAAAATTGTGTAGCCTGTACACATCATTTCTATAAGAACAAACCAACGAAAGAAATCACTTCGACAACAACTAATAAGAAATACAAGATTGAAAGTTTATGCAATTGTCGCACAGACTTTGTTGTGTACCTCCTACAATGTGGGTGTGGCCTGCAGTATATCGGACGAACCACAAGACCTTTTAAAAAAAGACTGCTGGAGCATATCAACAATATAGAGAATGGAGAAAAAACTCACAATCTCTCCGCGCATTATAAAGAAAAACATAATAAAGATCCCACATGTCTAAGGGGAACCATTATAGAATGTGTTCAAAATCATAAGCGAGGAGGAGACAGAGAGCTGAAACTCCGAAAAAGAGAGACATTTTGGATCTACACTCTAGGAAGACATTGGTTTGGCGGCATTTTTAACTTAAAATACTTTCTTATCCTCTATTTTTAAATCTAAATTTATTATCATGCTTTTTGGTCCATTAGATTTCTAGTCTGAATTGTAGTATACTGACCGGTTATACATAGTTTTTAATTGAACAATAATTTCAGAATTAGATGCAAAAAGAAACAACACTAGTTAATTTTAATATTTTTAACTTTTGATATTGGCATTATGTATGTAAATTTTAATAATTCTAATTACTATATTATACTACTGCTTTTAATTAACTAAATTATATAAACAGATATTTTTTTAAATAGTTCTTAATAAGTTTCATATAACCGCCTTGATAACAAATTTTAGATATAAACTAACATCATTTTTTTATGTTTTTAGATTTTTTTCCAATATTAATATACAGTTCTATGTTTCTTTTAGGATACTTGATCTAACAACAAAAAAATATTATCTAGGAGGTCTAATATTCCAAATAATAACTATCACTTTGATCTACCTATATATGATACTACCTATATATGACATTCCCTTTTTACAAACATATTACCTTAATCACAACTTTTAAAGCTGTATTACCCCCTTTTTTCTACCCCTTTTCTTGCTTAGCTCTATATCGTAAACAATGCATTGTAATAAAAATTATTTTTATTTTTACTTCTATTCTATCTTATCAAATCAGGTTTTAGAGATATTTTAAAGTATATATATATTTCTTATGTTTTTATAGGTTAATTAGTTTTTTCATATTAAATATATATTTCTCTAGAGAGTTTGATATTACTTATGTTTGATTTTACCAAAACGTATCAAATGCTAATAGTATAATCTGTAATCATATGAAAACGCAATATGTCATATACCGCAAATATTAGGTAAAAATTAAGGACATCTAACTCATGTTACTTATGGCTGTACATATGATACTGCCTTTTACCCATACTATCGCAATATTTATGAACAAGGGACTTGACATTTAACTAAGCAGTTCAGAATCCATGACTCGGGATTCCCATAGGCAGATGGCCGGTCATGTGATTCTTTCTTGCACCAATGAGAACTCTGTTTTCGGGGGGAGTGTGCCGCCGCTCCGCTTGAAAAACAGCACAGCCACCAGCTGTCTGTAAATCCTCTGATGAAGAAGGCTGACAAGCACTAATGCCTTTGAAACGCGTAAGGACTAGGACTAAGTGATTACTAAGTGATTACTACACCAGGACTGCTGTATATACTGCTGTATATTGGTCTCACTTTTGAACTTTAAATACGAAAAAGTTGAGCACAGCCCTTTGGAAAGAGTTTCTATCTTAATACTGTTGACTGGGATAACCGGTCTATGTTTTTATTATACCTCATACATATTTGAGGATACTGAATGTGAGTGCACTGTATGGAATAAAATATTTGTCACTGTTCACATACGGGGTTGCACTATTATTGCTTCTATTTGTTTTACATGCCCATGGCCGTCTGGTGAAAAGGGGTTTGTTTTATCCCCACAAAGACAAGTACTCTGACTGCAGTCCTGCAAGTGATCATCCTATACTCGACACAGCTGGTGACTCAAGGGAGTTTTCTACTCATACTGCGCGGCACTTACCTCATACTGATTGAGGTAAAGGAGTGTAAGTAGACACCCCTTAAGATATCTGCTTCTTGGATTAAAGGCAGTTTTTCTGATATAATTCATCTCTCATATATAGCATATACTTTTTATTTTCATTTTTATTATATTTTATTATCTTTGTATTTTTTAATTATTATTCTTTTAGAAGACCTACCACTATATATTATACAAACTTTCGATATGTGTTTTGTACGAAGTGTTTAGATTGTATTGTGTGTTTTATAATACTTACTATGTATTACTAGCTAAATAGGCTAACTATTTACTGTCTCCCTACTATTTTATTTTATTGCATTGGATTAGTGTTTAGCAACTATATATCTACCATAAGGATATTGGACATATTAGACTGATCTCACAAGTGACTTTCTATTTATTGTTTTGCAGAATAATAGCTAATTTAATATATATTATAAACATTTATATTATTTGCGCCCTACCTTTTCTATCATTTTCTCTTTTCTTTTATATATATATATATATATATATATATATATATATATATATATATATATATATATATACACATACACACACTGGTATATATATATATATATATATATATATATATATATATATATATATATATATATATATATATATATATAATGGAACGTTTTCGTGGTTCACAACCCCTTCATCAACCCAGAAAACGTTCCATTAAAGAATTTTTGGAAGTCCTGAGAGTGCATCTGTTTCTGTTACATATATATATATATATATAAATATAAATTCACAGAAGAAATGTCCAGGCACTCCACCGGATTAGATAAAAATATAAACTTTTATTTGATAGAAGATTATCATAAAAACAGGTAAGTCCATAGTTAAGTACACTAAGACTTGCAGCAAAATACACAAGAAAAGTGCAGAGTAGGTTAGCTGGGTTCCCATGTGGCAGACATGTTTCGTGCCTGTATGCACTTGTTCACTGCTCATGTATATATACATACATACATACACACATACACACATAATACACACACACAGAGTACAGAATATGTTTGCAATTATTGCACGTAAAAAGACATTTCCAAAAAAAATAAAAAATAGGATGAATCCAAACACATGCAAAAAGACCACTAAACTATTCAATCATATTTCATCATAAAAAAGTCCAAATACCTTTTTGACCAGCGATAGCAAGCACTCCCTTGTCCACAACAGTTTAAACCTGGTATTCTGTGACCACCGGATCTCTTCATTATCATTCCCTCTCTGTAATACATATTATGAAAAGGTATTATGAGTCTGATCTGGACATGATGCATGTAAACAAATCTGCAAGGATTAAATAAAAACAGTATATATAACATGCATACATTGCAGTTAGTACTAATACCTTGTTATATAGACTTAGATTGCCTTTTTCAGACTTCCTGATTGGTGGCTGATTGGCAGCTACAAGGATCACCATTGATTACTAAGTTGTATTATGAGAAATATTTTCTAATCAAGGAATATATCACTGGCAGTTTGGACTACATTAAAAAAATATTTATGCAAATATTTATTAAAAAAAAGGCTGATATTTATATATTTTTTGGAGAGAAAAAAAAGTATTTAAAAAAAGGTTTATTTGACGATTAATGTATAATATGTAACTACATATATGTTGCAAAAAATGTTTGTTTTTTTATGACATTTAAAAGTCATGAGTAAGTATTTGCTCAGGAAAAAAAGGCCTCTCTCTCTAGAGACAATCACAGGTAAAGAGCACTGGCGCAAACCATTATTTTTATAGAGTAAGGTCGCAAAAAAAATAATTTTCAACTTTATTCCATAAAACAGATGTGGTACAAAAAGACAAAAGACATGCCCTTTAGTGTGTAGATCAGCTTACGCGTTTCAGCATATTTGCCGTACTCACAGCTTCCTAATCATTTGTGGCTAATGGGCTTAATAAAGGGTGTAAAAACATTCAATTGGCTAAAGGGCATTTAACAGGATTAACTCTTTCATCACTGCTTAACCTATTGTAGACCTGAGATGTCATTTGTACACTGTCAATTTAATGACTTGTTAAATTCTATCACTACTTTCTAACTAAGGTACCACTTAAAAGCGTTATCTTACGTATAACTGGTGTTTTATATTATTTAAATAAAGGGGAAATATTAAGGGGAAATATTAGTATGTATGATAAACCATTTGAATAGGATTATAATTTTATGTCACTATATTTCATATATCCTGATTCTTGTATCTTGTTGTAATACCTATTCATTGTTTCCACTCTTACAATTTATCAAAAATAAATTTTCTCTTGTAAGGTGTATCCAGTTCACGGATTCATCCATTACTTGTGGGATATTCTCCTTCCCAACAGGAAGTTGCAAGAGGATCACCCACAACAAAGCTGTCTATATAGCTCCTCCCCTAACTGCCACCTCTAGTCATTCTCTTGCAGCTCTCGACAAGAAAGGAAGTATCAAGAGAGATGTGGTGAATTAGTGTAGTTTATCTTCAATCAAAAGTTTGTTATTTTTAAACGGTACCGGCGTTGTACTATTTTTACCTCAGGCAGAAATTAGAAGAAGAGTTTTGCCTGAGGTTTTTGATGATCTTAGCAGGTTGTAACTAAGGTCTACTGCTGTTCTCACACATAACTGAAGAGTATGGGAAAACTTCAGCTGGGGGAACGGCCTGCAGAATTAACTGCTCTGAGGTATGTTCAGTATATATAAGATGATAAGGTCTAGAAAATGCTGACAATGCCTGATATATTTAAGGTAAGCCTGATTGCAGTGATTTAACAAACGACTGGCATCATGCTTGCAGTAAAGGGTAATATTCATGTTACTTGTTCTTATGGCTTAGTATGTAAAACGTTTGCATGATTTATAAAGAACGTTTTTTACTGAGGGTGATAAATCTTTATTTGGGGCCTAGTTTTCCACATGGCTGACTATATTTCTCCTAGGAATAGTTATTTATGGCCCTTTACTTTGAGTGCATGGTGGGAGGGGCCTATTTTCGTGCTCTAATTGCGCAGTAGTTTTTACATTCTGAGACCTCCAGCTTCCCTGGAGGAGTCCCCTGACATATTGGACCTCTGTAAGGGTTTTTTGTGCCTACAAAAGTCGTTTTATGGGAAGGTAGGAGCCACAGTAGAGATGTGGCAGTTTGATTGTGACTGTTATAACGGTTTTACCGTTTTTTTGCTTCGTTTTTGAGCCTGAGGGGTTAATCATCCATTTGCAAGTGGGTGCAATGCTATTTTAGTCTATTATACACACTGTAAAAATTTCGTATAGAGTTAACTGCTTTTTTTCACTGTTTTGCAGTTTTTGTGGTTTTTTTTTTTCCCTTAAAGGCACAGTATCGTTTTTTATATTCTGCTTTTTCACATTAATTAAAGTGTTTTCCAAGCTTGCTGGTCTCATTACTAGTCTGTTAAACATGTCTGACATAGAGGAAACTCCTTGTTCATTATGTTTAGAAGCCATTGTGGAACCCCCTCTTAGAATGTGTACCAAATGCACTGATCTTACTATAAGTTATAAAGACCATATTCTGGCTTTAAAAGATTTATCACCAGAGGAAATTGACAAGGGGGAAGTTATGCCAACTAACTCTCCCCACGTGTCAGAGCCTATAACTCCCGCTCAAGGGACGCCAAGTACATCTAGCGCGCCCATTGCGTATACTTTACAAGACATGGCGGCAGTTATGAATCATACCCTTACAGAGGTATTGTCCAAACTGCCAGGGTTACAAGGAAAGTGAGACAGCTCTGGGGCTAGAACAAATACAGAGCTCTCTGACGCTTTAGTAGCTATGTCTGATATACCCTCACAATGTGCAGAAGCCAAAGCAGGAGAGCTTCTATCTGTGGGTGATTTTTCTGACTCAGGAAAGACACTTCAACCTGATTCTGATATGTCTACATTTAAATTTAAGCTTGAACACCTCTGCATGTTGCTCAGGGAGGTTTTAGCAACTCTGGATGACTGACGCCATTGTAGTCCCAGTGAAATTGTGGACTTGTGGCAAACGGTCCCTAAGGTGGAGGGAGCAGTCTCTACCCTAGTGAAGCGTACAACTATCCCTGTCGAGGACAGTTGTGCTTTTCTAGATCCAATGGACAAAAAATTAGAGGGTTACCTTAAGAAAATTTTTATTCAACAAGGTTTTATTCTCCAGCCCCTTGCATGCATTGCCCCTGTCACTGCTGCTGCGGCCTTCTGGTTTGAGTCTCTAGAAGAGGCTCTACAGGTAGAAACCCCATTGGATGATATCCTTGACAAGCTTAAAGCTCTTAAGCTAGCCAATTCATTTGTTTCTGACGCCACTGTTCATTTAACCAAGCTAACGGCTAAAAACTCAGGTTTTCAGATTCAGGCACGTAGGGCGCTATGGCTTAAATCCTGGTCAGCTGACGTTACTTCAAAGTCTAAGCTTCTCAACATTCCCTTCAAGGGGCAGACCCTATTCGGGCCTGGACTGAAGGAGATCATTTCTGATATTACTGGAGGAAAAGGTCACGCCCTTCCTCAGGATAGGTCCAACAAATTAAGGACCAAACAGACTAATTTTCGTTCCTTTCGAAACTTCAAGAGTGGCGCAGCTTCAACTTCCTCTAATACAAAACAAGAGGGAAATTTTGCCCAGTCCAAGCCGGTCTGGAGACCTAACCAGGCTTGGAACAAAGGAAAGCAGGCCAAAAAACCTGCTGCTGCCTCTAAGACAGCATGAAAGATCAGCCCCCGATCCGGAAACGGATCTAGTAGGGGGAAGACTTTCTCTCTTCGCCCAGGCTTGGGCAAGAGATGTCCAGGATTCCTGGGCGTTGGAAATTGTGTCCCAGGGATATCTTCTGGATTTCAAAGCTTCTTCCCCAAAAGGGAGATTTCATCTCTCACAATTATCTGCAAACCAGATAAAGAAAGAGGCATTCTTACATTGTGATCAAGACCTCCTAGTTATGGGAGTGATCCACCCAGTTCCAAAGAGGAACAGGGGCAATGCTTCTATTCAAATCTGTTTGTAGTTCCCAAGAAAGAGGGAACTTTCAGACCAATCTTAGATCTCAAGATCCTAAACAAATTTCTCAGGGTCCCATCCTTCAAGATGGAAACTATTTGAACTATCCTACCTATGATCCAGGAGGGTCAATATATGACTACCGTGGACTTAAAGGATGCTTATCTTCACATTCCGATACACAGAGATCATCATCGGTTTCTCAGGTTCGCCTTCCTAGACAGGCATTACCAGTTTGTGGCTCTTCGCATTACCAGTTTGTGGCTCTTCCCTTTGGGTTAGCTACGGCACCAAGAATCTTTACAAAGGGTCTAGGGTCACTCCAAGCGGTCCTAAGGCCGCGGGGTATAGCAGTAGCCCCTTACCTAGACGACATTCTGATACAGGCGTCGAATTTTCAAATAGCCAGGTCCCATACGGACATTGTGCTGGCATTCCTGAGGTCTCATGGGTGGAAAGTGAACGAAGAAAAGAGTTCTCTATCCCCTCTCACAAGAGTTTCCTTCCTAGGAACTATGATAGATTCTGTAGAAATGAAGATTTACCTGACAGAGGCCAGGTTGTCAAAACTTCTAAATTCCTGCCGTGTTCTTTATTCTACTTCTCGCCCTTCAGTGGCTCAGTGTATGGAAGTAATCGGCTTAATGGTAGCGGCAATGGACATAGTGCCGTTTACCCACCTACATCTCAGACCGCTGCAACTCTGCATGCTCAATCAGTGGAATGGGGATTACACAGATTTGTCCCCTCTACTAAATCTGGATCAAGAGACCAGAGATTCTCTTCTCTGGTGGCTATCTCGGGTCCATCTGTCCAAGGGTATGACCTTTTGCAGGCCAGATTGGACAATAGTAACAACAGATGCCAGCCTTCTGGGCTGGGGTGCAGTCTGGAACTCCCTGAAGGCTCAGGGCTCGTGGACTCAGGAGGAGGCACTCCTTCCGATAAACATTCTGGAACTAAGAGCGATATTCAATGCTCTTCAGGCTTGGCCTCAGCTTGCTGCGGTCAGGTTCATCAGATTTCAGTCGGACAATATCACGACTGTAGCCTACATCAACCATCAAGGGGGAACAAGGAGTTCCCTACAATGTTGGAGGTTTCAAAAATAATTCTATGGGCAGAGGTTCATCCATCTATCAGCTATCCATATCCCAGGAGTAGAGAACTGGGAGGCGGATTTTCTAAGTCGGCAGACTTTTCATCCGGGGGAGTGGGAACTCCATCCGGAGGTGTTTGCACAGTTGATTCAACTTTGGGGCAAACCAGAACTGGATCTCATGACGTCTCGTCAGAATGCCAAGCTTCCTTGTTACGGGTCCAGGTCCAGGGATCCCAAGGCAGATAGATGCTCTAGCAGCTCCTTGGTCCTTCAACCTGGCTTATGTGTTTCCACCGTTTCCTCTGCTCCCTCGTCTGATTGCCAAGATCAAGCAGGAGAGAGCTTTGGTGATTTTGATAGCACCTGCGTGGCCACGCAGGACTTGGTATGCAGATCTGGTGGACATGTCATCCCTTCCACCATGGACTCTGCCGCTGAGGCAGGACCTTCTACTTCAGGGTCCTTTCAACCATCCAAATATAATTTCTCTGCGTCTGACTGCTTGGAGATTGAACGCTTGATTTTATCAAAACGTGGTTTCTCCGAGTTGGTCATTGTTACCTAAATTCAGACTCGAAAGCCTGTCACCAGGAAAATCTACCATAAGATATGGTGTAAATATCTTCATTGGTGTGAATCCAAGGGTTACTCATGGAGTAAAGTCAGGATTCCCAGGATATTATCTTTTCTCCAAGAAGGATTGGAGAAGGGATTGTCAGCTAGTTCCTTAAAGGGACAGATTTCTGCTCTGTCTATTCTTTTGCACAAGCGTCTGGCGGATGTTCCAGACGTTCAGGCGTTTTGTCAGGCTTTAGTTAGAATCAAGCCTGTGTTTAAACCTGTTGCTCCGCCACGGAGTTTAAATTTAGTTCTTAAAGTTCTTCAAGGGGTTCCGTTTGAACCTCTGCATTCCATAGATATCAAGCTTTTATCTTGGAAAGTTCTGTTTTTGGTAGCTATCTCTTCGGCTCGAAGAGTCTCAGAGTTATCTGCCTTACAGTGTGATTCCCCTTATCTGATCTTCCAAACCTGGGTTTCTTCCTAAGGTGGTATCTAATAAGAATATCAATCAGGAGATTGTTGTTCCGTCACTGTGTCCTAATCCTTCTTCAAAGAAGGAACGTCTATTACATAATCTTGACGTGGTTCGTGTTTTAAAGTTTTATTTACAAGCTACTAAGGATTTTCGTCAAACATCGGCATTGTTTGTTGTTTACTCTGGACAGAGAAGAGGCCAAAAGGCTTTAGCAACTTCTCTTTCTTTTTGGTTAAGAAGTATAATCCGCTTAGCCTATGAGACTGCTGGCCAGCAGCCTCCTGAAAGAATTACAGCTCATTCCACTAGAGTGGTGGCTTCCACATGGGCTTTTAAAAATGAGGCTTCTGTTGAACAGATTTGTAAGGCGGCGACTTGGTCTTCGCTTCATACTTTTTCTAAATTCTACAAATTTGATACTTTTGCTTCTTCGGAGGCTATTTTTGGGAGAAAGGTCTTACAGGCAGTGGTGCCTTCCGTTTAAGCGCCTGCCTTGTCCCTCCCTTCATCCGTGTCCTATAGCTTTGGTATTGGTATCCCACAAGTAATGGATGAATCCATGGACTGGATACACCTTACAAGAGAAAACAAAATTTATGCTTACCTGATAAATTTATTTCTCTTGTGGTGTATCCAGTCCATGGCCCGCCCTGTCATTTTAAGGCAGGTGTTTTTTATTTTTAAACTACAGTCACCACTGCACCCTATAGTTTCTCCTTTCTCTTGCTTGTCTTTGGTCGAATGACTGGAGGTGGCAGTTAGGGGAGGAGCTATATAGACAGCTCTGCTGTGGGTGATCCTCTTGCAGCTTCCTGTTGGGAAGGAGAATATCCCACAAGTAATGGATGAATCCATGGACTGGATACACCACAAGAGAAATAAATTTATCAGGTAAGCATAAATTTTGTTATTATAGAGTTATATTTGCCTTTCACAATATCTATGAGCTAGCAAAAGCATTTCACATAGAATTTAATACTAAATGCTGCTTCTATATTGTTAGGGCTCACAGATTGCGCACAAATGCAAATCTGCCTTTTTTATAAATATCACCCTATTATTCTTAATTCTAGCCCAGATAGACCTCTAATGCCAATGATTTATAAGGTCATAGGCTGAATTTAATCCAGTTGGATGCCTAGTCCTTAACTGGAAAATCCAAAACACTTCTCTTCCAGCAAGTGTTGCTTCTCTGTCCGCACCTCTTCGTCCAGCATCCACAGTTTCTATTATGGTCCATTTAAAAGTTACACTCTCCTTATTATGGGCCAATCTGAAATGCTGTACAAGTGTGGTAGTCAGAGTGCCTGCCTTGATGTCAGAGAGGTGTTCCCTAATACTTACTCTTGTCTCCCTGGTCGTCATTCCTACATACTGTAGGTCACAGGCTGTGCAGCCTACTAAATACACTGTAAATTTACTTCTGCAATTCATGCATTTTTTGTGACTATACCTTTTGTTGGTCATACTGCATTTAAACCCTTCACCTATCAAAAGGTGTTCACACGCCTTGCATGTTATATTGCTACATTTGTATACGCCCTTGAATCTAAGCCAAGAACTGGGCTCATCTTTCTGTATGCTTTTAAGTTGCGTAGGGGCGAGAATATTACCCATAGAAATTCCTCTCTTAAAGGAGCATTTGCATCCTTTTTCTACTGTCTCTGCCAGAGCATTATCTGCAGCCAATAGTTTAAAATGCTTTTTCACTATTTGGCAGATTTTGTGATATTGTACACTAAAATCCGTTACAAAGAAAACTCCTTCATTTTTCTCTTTCTTTGGTCCTGCCTTATTTAGTAATTTCTCTCTATTACTGGATACTAAGTCCTTTCTAGCTTTACAGATGTCATGTGGCTTATACCCTCTCTTCTTAAGGTGGTCAGACAATTTGTCCGCATGCATTTCATACTGTTCAGCCTTACTACAGTTCCTTTTAAGTCTGGTAAACTGACCCTTTGCAACAGACCTAAAAATCTGTTACGGATGACTGCTCCTAGCGTGGAGGAGCGTCTTACCGGTTATTGGCTTTCTATAGACCTCAGTCTCAATACCGACATTGGGGATCCCTCTCAAGGTGAGATCCAAAAAATTGATCTTCGTTTTGTTGAGTTCAAAATTCAATTCAAGTGCCCCCTTGGTGGTTTATATAATCTACAGTCATGATGTTGTCCGTCTGGAAGTGAATGAACGGAACAGAGGCTAGTTAAGGTCAAGACTGAAGAGCTCTGAAGATAGCTCTGAGTTCCAAAATATTAAAGGATAAATGGGAACCCTTTGAGGACCAGAATCCTTGAGCTCCCTGACATCCCAAACCGCACCTCAACCTGAATGACTCACATACATGGTAAATATCTGCCTCACCAGCCTGAGAAAAACAATTCTTCTGGATAAGTCAGTCAGAGACCTTGTTATAAATTGACATTGGTTCACCAGCAGGAGAATAGATCGAATTGTCTCCCCTGCTTGAAGGAAGGGACACTTACAATCCTGTTTAAAATATTTTTAAGTCTAAAATTGGTCTGAAAGTTCCCTCTTTATTTGGAACTATGAACAGGTTTGACTAAAATCCTGTCCCTTGTTCTCTCACTAGTACCAGTACAATGACCACCATATCTTCTAGATCTTTCCCTGATCTCTTCTCTGGCTTTTTTGAAACGTGGGGCAGAATAAAACTTTGAGGAGGACATGATCTGAAACTTATCCTGTAAGAATGAGTGTGCAATGTGAGGCAGCAGCTAATGAGGCTAATAATATTCTATTAGTGTGTATTTAAAAAAAGGCATAGATACATGAGAAGAAATAACAATTATATTGCTATATAATTATGATATATTGTTCCAATGCAATGGTTCGTGACAAGAGGTCACAATTTAAGGTTAGAGGAAATGTGATTTAATCTCCAGCAATGTAAACATTTTTTCACTGCAAGACTAATTAAATTGTGAAACTCACTGCCTAAAGGTAGTGAATTGTCTATAGGAACAAAGTAAAAACAGTGTTAGAACCTTTCCTTTCAGTGATCGCAGCCAGTCCCGGTTCTCTCGAGCCGTATACTGGAATCTGTCTTTGTGCAATAGGCGGCGCCATGTCACTCAGGGAATAGAAAGTTGTTCAGATGTCTTGATTTTAATTTTTTTCAGCCGTGTGTACCTGAAAAACCCTCACTCCTTCCCCGATAGCGGTTTTCTTTCATAAGATAATGAGAGTCCACGAGCCCACGTGGATCCAATATTATTTGTTCATGAGAATGTGGAATCAAACAAACGCAAAGAAGAGTCACAGGGGACTTTGATTGGCTACTCCGGCGTCTGATGCAGGTATGTATTTGCACACTCCCAGCCAGGGATTTTCAAAGATATATTTGCATATAGATCTCGAGATATCTCTCTCTCTCTCTCTCTCTCTCTCTCTCTCTCTCTCTCTCTCTCTCTCTCTCTCTCTCTCTCTCTCTCTCTCTCTCTCTATATATATATATATATATATATATTCATATACATATCTCACTATAAATAGATATATCAGTCCAAAAATCATGACATATATATAGAGAAATATTTTTTTATAAATAACTAGAACATATTCCATTACAAAAACATTTTAGCAATATGAAATATTTGCATTTTCATCTTCACTTTTCGAGGAGAATACATCAAGGGCTTTGCGCAACTTATTAGGGTTTTTGTGAGTATTTTTTCCTTCTTGGGGGAATACAAGAACGTGCGCAATTTGACTGTTTGGATTACGCAGCTTAATGCACCTGCAAAATAAGTTATTTTGCAACTTGTAATAGCTGCACGACCCCAAAAGCAAAAAAGCCATTAAGTGCGCGGTGTTTCTGCAACTGATTTGTAATCTTGCCCTCTGTGTTTTATGGTTTAATGTGTCATTTCAATCGCATTGATTAGTATTTCTTCAGACCGGAGGCAGAATGGATATGCTATTAAAGGGACAGTTTTGTCACAGGTTACAACAGGTTTTGTACATGTTACATAATCCTGTGCAGAATTATGTAACATAAGGAATCCAAGTGATTGACTGGATACCAAATACTAAAAATAATAGGTTATTCAGATTAAGAAGACAGGAAACATATTGGATTCAAAAGTTAAAAATCTTACATCCAAAGGGTTTAAATGTGGCTATAGATATAGCAGCTATTATGTAACAAATACAATCCCTTTAGAATGGCTGTTTCTTCTTGTGCATTTATGTTTATTTAGCAGTGTATGTATTGCGCCAGATAGAAGTCTATATTTAGCTATTCTAGTTTGATGGAGATGTGGGAAGACCCTTATATAAAATATATAAAATGTAGATATATAATGTAATAGTAACCAGACATTGGAGTTGTTTATTTCCAGTATAACTATGAAGTGAATATTAGGGTTAATATAGAATGGGGTAAGGGGATTTGAGAATGCAGATGAATATGAGCATTTTTTGTATCAGTTTATATATTTGTAATATAACTTATATAAGGTTGTGTGTGTTTTTTATGTAATGTAATTAATTGTTTTGAATTTAACGATTTTTAAAAAAAATCAGTGTAATATATAAAAAAGTTTTTAATAGTGCTAGTATTTTTATGTATTTAGTTGTAGACTTGTTGTAACAGAAGTAATAACAAAGAAGGATCAGAATTTTGTTTATTACTTTAACTTGTATTCTCTTATTAAGAACAACTGCTGTGAGAGGCGGTTAGGAGGAAGCTTCAAAACTACCAATCGGATTGATCCTGGGTGGTTAAATGGAAGGGAAAACTATTTGACTATAGAGAATTTCACCCTCTTGAAAAAGTCTGGACGTTAGCGGACGAAACACGTAGAGGTACAGAGAGGTATACTGAACCAAACGAGCACCCGTAGTTCCAGAAAAGGGGAATTTACTTTCGGCTAAAGACTGAACTGACGATATTACCAAGGAACTTTATTATAAGTAACGCTTACCGCTCTGGGAAGTGGGATGCGTATAAGCGAGTGTGTTGCTTTTGAAAAACGTCTGTTTTTATCTGCCTATAAAGTATAACATTGTAAGTGCAATTTTATAGCGCTTGATTTTGTGACTTATTACGGTACTTGAGTCTGTTTTGCGTTTTTTCTTTCTAGAGTGAGGTTTCTACCCTGCCCCATTTGGTGTGAAGGATACATTTGGCAAAATAGCTGCATAGGACACTGTGCATTTTACATTTGGACGCTGCACTTTGGTAAAACTTTTACTAAAACAGTTTAAATAAAAAAAATTTAGATTTTTTATTATATTTTTATTATACTGCTGACTATTTGGAATTGGAAGTGGTCTTATTAAGGACAATGCAATTGAGAGATATTTGTGCAACTTTTCCTAGATTATATTTATATTAGTTTGCGTTTTATAAGGATGGCCATTTGATCTATTTTTTTTTTTTTACCTAATTTTGTAGCTAAAACTGTACTTACAAATGCAAAGCAATCCTTTTTTGGCACAGCAGTTTCTTTAACTAGTGCATCATGGCCTCATTGTCTAATCACAGCGAACCCAATCGCTCCATTACACTAACTGTAACGCAGCCGACAGCTTTTCCTTGCGTGGGAGCATTCTACATGTAGTTGAATCTGCTCACTGTGATTAGACAGTGAGGCCGTGACGCGCTAATTAAAAAAAAATTGTGTTATTACTTATTGCAATACTCAATAATATAAACATAAATACATACAGTGGGTATTGAAAAGAATAACCCCCCCTTAAAAATAATCACATTTTGTTGCTTTGCAGCCTGAAATAAACAGTTTTTGTTTATCCAGTTGTAATTACTCAGTGCAACTTATAACATCCAAGTGAAAGATATAACACCAACATGTCAGGCAAAAATAAAGACAATTCAAAAACAGAATCGCTGAGTTGGAAAGGATCACCCGCCTGGGGGAGTATTTTGTTGGACCACCTTTTGCTTTAATTACAGTTAGTCTGTTGGGATATGTCTCTACTAACTTTGCACATCTAGACTGTGCAATATTTACCCACTCTTCTTTGCAAAACTGCTCCAGTTCCTTACATTTGATGGTGACCGTTTGTGGTCTGCAGTCGTTAAGTCATGCCACAGATATTCAATGGGGTTTAAGTCTGGGCTCTGACTAGGGCATGCAAGGACATTCACCTTTTTCTCCTTCAACCACTGTGTGGTCATTTTTGCTGTGTGCTTTGGGTCATTGCATGTTGGAAGGTAAACCTTCTTCCCATTGACAACTTCCTGGCAGAGGGCAGCAGATTTTCCTCAAGAATCTGATGGTATTTTGCCCCATCCATTACTCCTTTTATCCTGACAAGTGCTCCAGTGCCTGCTGCAGAGAAACACCCCATAACAGGATATTACAACCTCCATGCTTTACTGTAGGTATGGTGTTATTTAGATGGTGAGCTGTATTGGATTTCCTCCAGACATATCGTTTGGTGTTGAGGCCAAATAATAACATTTTAGTCTCACTTGACCATAACACCTTTTTTCATGTGGCCTCAGAACCTCCTAAGTGTGTTATGGCAACGCTCAATCGTGACTGCATGTGGACTTTCTTGAGGAGTGGCTTTTTCCTTGCAACCCTCCCATACAAGCCACATTTGTGGAGAATTCGTAACATTGTTGTTACATGAACACAATGACCATGACCATTGTGTGTGCCGTTGAGAAGGTGATTAGCTACACTTGATTGAGTTAACAAGTAATTTTAGGAGGGGGTGATCCTTTTTCCAACTCAGTGATTCTGTTTTTGAATTGTCTTTATTTTTGCCTGACATCTTGGTTTTATATCTTTCACTTGGATGTTATAAGTTGCACTGAGTAATTACAACTAGATAAACAAAAAGTGTGTCTGTCTTTATTTCAGGCTGCAAAGCAACAAAATGTGATTATTTTCAAGGGGGGGGGTGATTCTTTTCAATACCCACTGTACACACATTAAATAAATACATTATATCTATGTATTTGCTATTTATCTTATTTTAAAAAAATTCTAAAAAAGGTGGATTATGTGCACCAGACCTGCCGAAGTTATGGAAAATCCACCCAAGTTTATTTTGCAATTGGTGCCCATATGTGCACCCAGTCCAACTTGTGAATACAGTCCTTATTACATTTTTTCCCCCATAAAGGAGGCTACATTTAGACAGAGCAAACCCACAGGTACAATTAGCAAGAATTAATAAAGGGATTGAAAGATCAAGATTGAAATGTGCATTAGTGCATTTCAATTTGAAATTTAAACATGTGTGCTCTGCATTTCCATGAGCAAAAATGCTTCTAGTAAAAGTGATTACGATTTTTCAGCAACATACACAAATATCCTGTAAAGGCCGTGCACCAGTATTCAAACACCATGCCTGCTCAGAGAGGTGGCTGGGGTGTGTATTACTTCTGAAGACATAATTTGTGTCCTACAAGCTACTGCTGGACCTCTGATTAGGTGTGAGGTGCTTAAATACTGGTTCTCTCACAGGATATGTGCATATGCTGCAGTATAAGTACTAACTTCTATTAGAAGCATTTTTGCTATTAGAAGTATATTGCAAACTTGCTTCTATTTCTAATTGAATACTACACTTATGCACATTTCATTTTGACCTTTCTATCCCTTTAAAGCTCAGCAAAAAAGTTTGAGGTCAGACCTTGGTGAGGGCACTTGGGCTTATCTCTTGGTCAATAGCTATAAGAAAACACAGTTTATATCTGTAGTTTTTCCTGTCTTAAAAGACCATTGATACAGTAGCATTGCATAATCAATAAGTGCAAAACAAAAAGTCAATGTAATAGCAATAGGATTTTTCTAACAAATTTCTAAATTCCCTTTAAATTGCCAGCCCTTCTATCTTGTGAGTCATTAGCCAATCACGTATACACTGTAAACTCTAGCATTGGCTCAGTAGGAGATGGTGCCTCAGAAAGTAAGACTATAAATAGATTGCAATATTTGATAATGGCAGTACATTGGTAAGTCTCTTAAAACTGCATGCTGTATCTGAACCATGATAGTTGAATTTTTACTTTAGTGTCCCTTTTAATACACGAATGGTAGCAAACAATTTTTTTTTTTATATGTGTGGTTAATCCCTAAAGGAGATTTGTACCCCATCTACACTGAGTTTATCTGCTTCAAACGTTTCAATGCCTTATAAACTCACTGAGAGTTAGAAATACGTACATGCCCTTTGGTCCAAGGTCATGAATAAAAGATAGCTGATTTACATCAATGAATTCTCTCTGAAACAAAAAAAATAATATTATTATCATAAGAAAAACACATTTAGATACTATAGCTACTTTGATGTCCCATTGTGGATTGAAGCATTCGTACTGGACCATTAAATGCAGTAGAACTGCTTAATCAAGAAATACATAATAAAAAGACAATGCAATGACATATAGTGCTCAAGATATGATCTATTTATCAAAAGGATACTAAAAGAACCAGGTAAATCTGATAATGGTGATCAGTATGTGAGCTATATGAATCATGAAACTTTATTTTTGTCCTGTTAATGAAGGTGTCTATATGCAGTACGTAGTTTACATTTTGTAATTCTGTGATGCATTTTATTTGAACAGTGAATACACAAAGTTTAGGTCATAGATATATTTTGTGTTCCTAGTAAGGTTATCTTGCATGAGAAACCTTTTTGCCTTGTGTTACAATGTGAACTTTTTACCACCTTAATTAGTGTAGGATAAAGAAGTTTAACCTCACTCATTGTGAAATACAACCGTTACTTTCCTACGTTACCTTTACCAAATTTTCTGTAACATATATTTCTTTTCTTCAGGAAAATGTATTACCATTGAAGCTCAAATTAAAATAGACTAGAGTACATTCTCTTAGGGAATGTGATGGAGACTTCCTAAATCATTGAACACAGAAAATAAAATACATTGTTCACTTACAGTTGCATGATAATTCCTGTACATTGGCATTTTCAGTAGTGCTGCTAAATAGTCTTCTAATTGTTTCTAGAAACCAAAAACAACATAAGTTTTATTACAGGGCACTGTTCATTCAAAAAAGCAAAACAAAAACCATAAAAACAGAATTTCAGCAAAACGATAAAGATAGATATCTTTAGAAAACTCCATACTTAGGTTAATCTTCTTTTGGTTTGTAAACAACAATTACAAAGCCTATACAAATTAGATTACAATCCTTTGTCACTAACTATGATGAAGTCATAATATAAAGCAATTCGTATATTTACCCTTCTACTTGAGGACTGTTCCTCTCGGACAATCTCTGCGCCTCGTGGTAGGCTTGGCATTGACCTGACATCTCCTCTTTTCACAGTTTGCCTTCGTACTGTGTGGCTGAGATAAATAACATTTCAGATTTTACTTATCACAGGCAAAATCTATCACATTTTAAACATGGTAATTCAACAAATCAATACCTCCTTGTAGGTATAGGGAGTCGGATAAAAGCTTTGTATCGAAGAAGCTCTCGGTGCAGGTCTTGAAAGTGCTTGTATTTCCTCTTTACTTGCCATGTAAACTCTCCATGAGTTAGCTCAATTGTGTAAATATTTACAACTGGTGCCTGAAAATGCAGATTATTGAAACAATGATTGATAAAGATATATATGTTCAACAAAATCATACAACTGCAATATGATTCTTAAGTAAAGATAATAGTTTCCATGGAACAAAAGCAAAGTTATTTCCCAAGTCTACTCAGGTGATGGTGTCCTCTAAAGTGAGCTCTTTTTCAGATCTACATAAACTAAAAATGTGACAGGAAAATCTTTTATACACAGAAATGTATTATGAGCTTCATACTTTCTTATCAAGACAAAAGAAACATTAGTTAGATTTTTTTGGTTCCAAAAGGCTGCTTTTCAGGCTATCACTGTTACAGAACTGTTTCATGGCTGCTCAAATTACCTCAGTTTAACCTCAAGAACAGGGGGTTCTACAAATACATTATGTGATTACTGCTCCACTCCTCTATTTCTAGGCTAAACACTCGGAGTTCTAAAAAACAGAATTTATGTTTTACCTGATAAATTTCTTTCTCCAACGGTGTGTCCGGTCCACGGTTTCATCCTTACTTGTGGGATATTCTCTTCCCCTACAGGAAATGGCAAGGAGAGCACACAGCAAGAGCTGTCCATATAGTCCCCCCTCTGGCTCCGCCTCCCAGTCATTCGACCGACGGTTAGGAGAAAAAGGAGAAACTATAGGGTGCCGTGGTGACTGTAGTGTATAAAGAAAGACATTTTTCAAACCTGACTAAAAAACCAGGGCGGGCCGTGGACCGGACACACCGTTGGAGAAAGAAATTCATCAGGTAAACATAAATTCTGTTTTCTCCAACATTGGTGTGTCCGGTCCACGGTTTCATCCTTACTTGTGGGAACCAATACCAAAGCTTTAGGACACGGATGAAGGGAGGGAGCAAATCAGGTTACCTAAACGAAAGGCACCACGGCTTGCAAAACCTTTCTCCCAAAAATAGCCTCCGAAGAAGCATAAGTATCGAATTTGTAAAATTTGGCAAAGTATGCAGGGAAGACCAAGTCGCTGCCCTACAGATCTGATCAACAGAAGCCTCGTTCTTGAAGGCCCATGTGGAAGCCACAGCTCTAGTAGAATGAGCTGTAAATCGTTCAGGAGGCTGCCGTCCAGCAGTCTCATAAGCCAATCGGATGATGCTTTTCAGCCAAAAGGAAAGAGAGGTAGCAGTAGCTTTCTGTCCTCTCCTCTTACCAGAATACACAACAAACAAGGATGATGTTTGTCTGAAATCCTTAGTTGCTTCTAAATAGAATTTTAAAGCACGGACTACATCTAGGTTGTGTAAAAAACGTTCCTTCTTTGAAACTGGATTCGGACACAGAGAAAGAACCACAATCTCCTGGTTAATATTCCTGTTAGAAATGACCTTTGGAAGAAAACCAGGCTTGGTACGCAAAACTACCTTATCTGTATGGAATACCAGATAGGGAGAAGTACACTGCAAAGCAGATAACTCTGAAACTCTTCTAGCAGAAGAAATAGCAACCAAAAACAAAACTTTCCAAGATAGTAATTTAACATCTATGGAATGCATAGGTTCAAAAGAAACCCCCTGAAGAACTGAAAGAACTAAGTTTAGACTCCAAGGAGGAGTCATAGGTCTATACACAGGCTTGATCCTGACTGAAGCCTGTACAAACGCCTGTACATCTGGCACAGCTGCCAGACGCTTGTGTAACAAAACCGACAGAGCAGATATCTGTCCTTTAAGAGAACTAGCTGACAAACCTTTATCCAAGCCCTCTTGGAGAAAGGAAAGTATTCTTGGAACCTTCATTTTACTCCAAGAGTATCCCTTGGATCTGCACTAACAGATATATTTTTTGCCATATCTTATTGGAAAATTTTCCTAGTCACAGGCTTTCTGGCCTGAACCAAAGTATCTATAACCGATTCAGAAAACCCACGCTTAGATAGAATTAAGCGTTCAATTTCCAGGCAGTCAGTTGGAGAGAGACTAGATTTGGATGTTCGAATGGACCTTGTACTAGAAGATCCTGTCTCAAAGGTAGCTTCCATGGTGGAGTCGATGACATATTCACCAGGTCTGCATACCAAGTCCTGCGTGGCCACGCAGGAGCTATTAGAATCACTGAGGCCTTCTCCTGTTTGACCCTGGCTACAAGCCTGGGAAGGAGAGGGAACGGTGGAAACACATAAGCTAGATTGAACGACCAAGGCGCCACCAATGCATCCACTAGTGTCGCCTTGGGATCCCTGGATCTGGACCCGTAGCGAGGAACCTTGGAGTTCTGACGAGACGCCATCAGATCCATATCTGGAATGCCCCATAGTTGAGTTAACTGGGCAAAGACCTCCGGATGGAGTTCCCACTCCCCCGGATGGAAAGTCTGACGACTCAAATAATCCGCCTCCCAGTTGTCCACTCCTGGGATGTGAATTGCAGATAGGTGGCAGGAGTGAATCTCCGCCCATTTGATGATCTTGGATACCTCTCTCATCGCTAAGGAACTCTTTGTTCCCCCCTGATGATTGATGTACGCTACAGTCGTCATGTTGTCCGACTGGAACCTTATGAATTTGGCCTTTGCTAGGTGAGGCCACGCCAGGAGCGCATTGATTATCGCTCTTAGTTCTAAAAATGTTTATCGGGAGAAGAGACTCTTCTCGAGACCATAGACCTTGAGCTTTCAGAGAGTCCCAGACCGCACCCCAGCCTAAGAGACTGGCGTCGGTCGTGACAATGACCCATTCTGGTCTGCGGAAACTCATTCCCTGAGACAGGTGATCCTGAGACAACCACCAGCGGAGAGAATCCCTGATTACCTGGTCTACTTGAATCTGGGGAGACAAGTCTGCATAATCCCCATTCCACTGTTTGAGCATGCACAGTTGTAATGGTCTTAGATGAATTCGAGCAAAAGGAACTATGTCCATCGCTGCGACCATTAATCCTATTACTTCCATGCACTGAGCTATGGAAGGCTGCAGAATAGAGTGAAGAACTTGACAAGCGCTCAGAAGTTTTGATTTTCTGACCTCTGTCAGGAAGATCTTCATTTCCATAGAATCTATTATTGTTCCCAGAAAGGGAACTCTTGTTGACGGGAACAGGGAACTCTTTTCTACGTTCACCTTCCACCCGTGAGATCTGAGAAAGGCTACAACAATGTCTTGTATGGGCCTTTGCTTTAGAAGGGACGACGCTTGGGTTAGATTGTCGTCTAGATAAGGTGCTATAGCAATGCCCCTCTGTCTTAATACCGCTAGAAGGGACCCTAGCACCATTGTGAAAATTCTGGGAGCAGTGGCTAAACCGAATGGAAGAGCCACGAACTGTCTTTCCAGGAAGGCGAACCTCAGGAACTAATGGTGATCTTTGTGGATAGGAATATGCAGGTACGCATCCTTTAAATCCACGGTAGTCATATATTGACCCTCCTGGATTGTTGGTAAAATCTTCCTTGTTCCGTTATTGGAACTGGGTGTATCACTCCCATCTTTACAATGTCTCCTACGCAGTGTAAGAATGCCTGTCTCTTTATCTGGTCTGAGGATAAGCGAGACATGTGGAACCTTCCCTTTGGAGGAAGTTCCTTGAATTCTAGAAGATATCCCTGAGAGACTATTCTAGTGTCCAGGGATCTGGAACATCTCTTGCCCAAGCCTGAGCAAAGAGAGAGAGTCTGCCCCCTACTAGATCCGGTCCCGGATCGGGGGCTACCCCTTCATGCTGTCTTGGTAGCAGCAGCAGGCTTTTTGGCCTGTTTACCCTTGTTCCAACCTTGCAATGGTTTCCATGCTGGTTTAGGTTGGGAAGTGTTGCCTTCTTGTCTGGAGGCTGCAGAGTTAGGATTTGGTCCGTTCCTGAAATTGCGAAGGAACGAAAATTAGATTTGTTCTTAGCCCTAAAAGGCCTATCTTGTGGGAGGGCATGTCCCTTTCCACCAGTAATGTCTGAAATAATCTCTTTCAATTCCGGCCCGAATAGGGTCTTACCCTTGAAAGGAATATTAAGCAATTTATTCTTGGACGACACATCCGCCGACCAGGATTTTAGCCAAAGCGCTCTGCGCGCCACTATAGCAAACCCTGAATTTTTCGCCGCTAACTTAGCAATTGAAAAGCGGCATCCAAAATAAATGAATTAGCCAACTTAAGTGCGTGAATTCTGTCCATGACTTCATCATATGGAGTCTCCCTTTGAAGCAAATTTTCCAGTTCCTCGAACCAAAATACGCTGCGGTAGTGACAGGAATAATGCACAAGATTGGTTGAAGAAGGAAACCCTGCTGAATAATTTCTTTTTTAACAGTCCTTCTAATTTTTTATCCATAGGATCTTTGAAAGCGCAACTGTCCTCAATAGGAATAGTTGTGCGCTTAGCTAACATTGAAACCGCCCCCTCAACCTTAGGAACCGTTTGCCATGTGTCCTTTCTGGGGTCGACAATGGGGAACATTTTCTTGAATATAGGAAGTGGAACAAAAGGTATACCTGGCTTTTCCCACTCCTTAGTCACTATGTCCGCCACCCGCTTGGGTATCGGAAAGGCATCAGCGTGCACTGGAACCTCTAAGAATTTGTCCATCTTGCACAATTTCTCTGGAATTACCAGAGAATCACAATCATCTAGAGTAGTTAGGACCTCCTTAAGCAGGGTGCGGAGGTGTTCTAACTTAAATTTAAAAGTCACAATATCAGTGTCTGCCTGCTGAGAAACTTTTCCTGAATCAGAAACTTCCCCTTCAGACAGGCCCTCCCTCACTGCTATACTCAGATTGATGTGAGGGAACAACTGATAAATTGTCCTCAGCGCTAACCTGCTCATCTTCTGTATTTAAAAACTGAGCAATCACGCTTTCTAGAATAGGATGGCAGTTTGGATAATAGATTTGCTTAGAATTATCCATCACTGCAGTTAATTGCTGCATAGTAACCAGCATTGGTGTTGACACAGAAGGAGAGGATGATGAACTATCCCCACTACCTTCACATGAAGAATCATCCTGGGCAAACTTATTTATGTGACAGTACTGTCCTTACTCTGTTTGGACGCTATGACACAATTTGCACAAAACATTAATAGGGGGAACCACCTTGGCTTCCATACATACAGAACATAAGCTATCTGAAGGTACAGACATGTTAGACAGAATATGGCAGGCTAATAATGCAATAAAAACGTTTTTAAAGAAAAGCGTTACTGTCTCTTTAAATAATAAACAATCACACTTTATTTCTGAAAGTTTGAAAAACTATGAAGGCAATGTCCGATTTTTACAAAATTTGCACCCCAGAGTCCTAATGTCTTGAAAGTATTGCACACCAAGTTTCAAGACTTTAACCCTTAAAATGAGCAAAACGGAGCTATTTGTTCAAATAAACAATTTTATCACACAACAATCACTGCCACAGCCTTGCTGCGGCTTTTTACCTTCCCTTAGAGTTATTCAGCACTGAAATAAACCTTCCTGAGTCCGTTTTCTTTACCCACAGGACCCTCAAATGAAGCTGCATGCACTGCCAAGGAAATAAACTGCGCAATTGAGGCGCGAAAACGGGACCTCCATCTGCATTACCAGAGTGAAGGGGCCTTTCTGACTGAAGTAGTAGTCTAACTAGATGCCAGGCGAAAAAAAACGTTCCCAAAAGTGCTTTTATAAGAAAATGGCTTACCGATCCCCTAAGGGAAAAACTGACAGTCTTCTAGCATTAACATGTCTTGTTAGAAATATGACTGATCGTACCTGAAGCAGATAAGTCTGCAAACTGTTCCCCCCAACTGAAGTTCTCTGGGCTCAACAGTCCTGCGTGGGAACAGCAATTGATTTTAGTTACTGCTGCTAAAATCATACTCCTCTTAACAGAAATCTTCTTCATTTTCTGTTGTAGAGTAAATAGTACAAACCGGCACTATTTTAAAATAACAAACTCTTGATAGAAGAAATAAAAAAATACAACTAACACCACAAACTCCTCACCATCCCCGTGGAGATGCTACTTGTACAGAGCGGCAAGGAGAATGACTGGGGGGCGGAGCCAGAGGGGGGACTATATGGACAGCTCTTGCTGTGTGCTCTCCTTGCCATTTCCTGTAGGGGAAGAGAATATCCCACAAGTAAGGATGAAACCGTGGACCGGACACACCAATGTTGGAGAAATGGCCACTGCCACTCATGAGCAACAACAGCCCCATTAAAGTGTGCCTGTGGTGCATTTGTGTAGCATGTGTGTGTAGTGTGTGGTTTGAATTCCACTTATATATTAACATGCCCTTCTGGCTACAGAACCCTACAGACCAATATCTGGGACTACATCTTCCACAAAACATCAACTGCTGCTACTGAGCGTAATTCATTACATTTTTGCTTCTACTGAGTATGATTGAAATTTATCAACTAGAGCTGCAACAACTAATCGTCATAATCGATAATAATCGATTATGAAAATAGTTGTCAACGAATCTCATAATCGATTAGTTGGTTTGCAATTAATTGGTCTGTGCACAACACCAGCTGCTTCACTCCAATGAGCTCCTGCATATGGTATTGTGTTTTATGGTTAGGTCCTTAGCCTAAAGGACGTCTACTTTTCACTTTTTCAGGACAGTATACGTTTACAACTACCCCTGGCTTATGTGCAACCCAGATATAATAGTCATCATTTGTATTGTTTATATTAAATCAGGTGATTTGGAACTATGCTTTTCATGATATAGTGCCAAGCTTGTTGTTTACACCTTGCCCCTAGATTGATGCGAGTTATTTAAATTGATGTGCACTATTATCTGTTTGCACAACTATTAGCGTATTGCTTGCTATTGCTGATTATATTGACTGTATAAATGAATGTGTAAGGCTTTGTCCTGTTATTGATATACAGTCCTTAGCGCTTTTGATTTTGTTTTTTATTGTTTTTTTTTAAGATTTTTAATAAATTGTGATATGTACCAGATTCAACCTTTATAAGTATATATCCGTTAGTTTTAGAGCGGACTAGATATTTCCCCTAACCTTATAGCTGGTTATTTACCATTGCATATAGATATTCAAGATATTTTTATGTTAGAATGAAGTCAGGCTTACTTTATTGAGAGGTCCCTTGCCAAGGTAGAAAACACTTAGCATTGGTGAAGAGCTAACGAAGATAAATATCCCACTTTGGTGAAATTGGCAAAACTCTACTTATACACCTCAACAGCCTTTTCTCTGCTGCAGGAAATATAGCTGCAAACAGAGAACCAGCCTTAGCCAGAAGCATGTGGACATGTTGAGATTTTTGCATTTCAATTCAAAGTTTCTGAAAGAGTGAATAACAGAATGTTATTAACAGTGATAGTCTAACTCTTTCTAGTTCTACCTCTTTTCAAACAGTTTGTGGTTTTGTTTAATTATAAAACTGTGCTCTGCTGCTTAAGAATTGAAGAAACAGTTGTGTTAATGTAAAGTTTTAGTCTGAAGTTTATATTTGTAACACTCATTATGTGGATTTTATTTAAAACATAGAAAACTATTATTGATTCTCTTTTTATCCGATTAGTCGATTAATCGAAAAAATAATCGGCCGATTAATCGATTATGAAAATAATCGTTAGTTGCAGCCCTATTATCAACAATATGTGACTGAAAAATGTCTTCTTTCACCAAAAAATTCTATGTGCATAGCAAATTTCTTAAAAGATAGCAGAAATACTTTTTTTTTATTTGATTTCAATATTAAAAGATATGGAAGTTATGTTTCTAAAAATTCCCAGTCACTTTGGAAATGATGTAAATTTGAAGTACACACTTGAAAAACACATTGAAACCACTAAATCATTTTCATGTTTAATGCTTAAAAAGGTAACGGTTTATAATATATTAACAGAAACTGTTTTATAACCTTAGTATAAGGTCTAAATGATATTCCTTTGTGAGATATTTATTGAAAAAAATGCACAAAAGGTCATGTACTGAGAACACAGAGAACCAAAAAGCAGATACTGTGCTCTTTAGTCCTAGAGAGATATAGGTGTGCATTGAAGATGAGAGCTATGTACATCTAGAGTAGGCTGTATCTGGTTTTTAGAGAAAAATTACTTGGTATTATAGGACAGACTGTTCTCTTGTATAGGTTTAGAACTCACTCTCCCTTGTGTGGGATTCTCATAAAGCAAGGCACTCAGCTATGTTTTATCCTGTTTAAGGGCCTCTCATGTGTTTGCATATGCAAATAGCCCTACTAAACAGTAATGGAGGACATTTTGTGGAGCCCTTACAAAAAGTGCTCAGAGAGGTATAAAGCTGTACTTTACCAACAAAGCTTAAAGGGACAGTATACACCAATTTTCATATAACTGCATGTAATAGACACTACTATAAAGAATAATATGCACAGATACTGAGATAAAAATACAGTATAAAACAGTTTAAAAACTTACTTAGAAGCTTCCAGTTTAGCTCTGTTAAATAGGTAGCTGGAACACCCTCTGTAAGTGGGAAAAACAGAGACCTCCCCCCCTCCCCCTTCCTCAGCATTTGAAAAGACCCTTTACACAAACAGAAGCAAGTTGGAGTAGGTATACGTCTGTATTCTCCTAAAACTTTGGGGCTTGGTTAGGAGTCTGAAAATCAGAGCAATGTTATTTAAAAATAAACAAAACTATACTTTTTTTTTTTAAAACTGTATAGGCTATATAAATGGATCATCTACAAGACATTTATGCAAAGAAAAATCCAGTGTTCAATGTCCCTTTTTTAAAAAAAAAAATTTTTTATTGAGACATTCAAACATATATAAAAGAAAAAGCAAGTGTAAACCATTACAACAGTACAATCTTTCTTCATTATGGATACAAATTTGAAGCTGGTGTACATATCTTACAGTTATGGCACGTAGCATTTATAGTTGGGTTTATTTATCCATTAGTTTAGATACTTAATTACAGTATAAAAAAGTAATCTATATGAGTGTGGGATTTGTGTGGGGAAGAGTAGAAGGTGAAATCTTTTTCCTGCGGGTGAAGTGATCTCCACACGCCATATAGGTCGCATTGGCATATTAGAGATCTGAACGCTTTAGATAGGGAGGACACAATGTCCCTTTTTTAAAGGCAAAATACACCAATGAAGTTAGCTGTATTTTCTGTTCACCAAGTAATTTCATTACATTTGGTGGCCTGACTTTGCTTTACAAAAAGGTCAGACTGGTATTGTTCAAGAAAAAAAAAGGAGGAAAAAAATAGACTGAGTGCACATCTCTTAAAAGCTCTATCAGCACTGCAAAGTCCCTCAAATTTTTTAAAAAAAGGCTAAATATAGCTTAACAGCTGTTTATCTCACTAAGGGCTAGATTACTAGTGGTGTGCTAACTGTTGCATGCAAGCGAAAAAGGGTAGATCTTTGCATGCGTCAGAAGTAGATTGCTTATTACGAGTTGAGTGCTATTTCAGAACTCTGGTTAACTGTTACGCTCGACTAAAAAGTTGCACAAAAAAGTTATACTTTCAAGCACCTCTCGACGCGCGGAAAACACCTCTGTCTAGCAATGTTAAAGAAACATGAAACCTATATTTTTTATTTCACGATTAAGAAAGACCATGCAATTTTAAACAACTTTCTAATTCACTTCTATTATCTAATATGCTTCATTCTTAATATCCTTTGCTGAAAAGCATATCTAGATAGACTCAGTAGCTTCTGATTGGTGGCTGCACATAGATGCATCGTGTGATTGGATCACCCATGTTCATTGCTATTTCTTCAACAAAATATATCTGAAGTATGAAGCAAATTAGATAATAGAAGTAAATTAGAAAGTTGTTTAAAATTGTATCCTCTATCTGAATCATAAAATATATTTTTTTGCGTTTAATGTCCTTTTAAAGTTCAAGCAGAAGCGCTTATTTGTGCTCCACTTGTAATCTAGCCCTAAGCGGGGTTCTAGGTGTAAAGTAGAGAGACATATATTACCAAAGAATGTGTGATTTATCTCTGTGCCAGCAAGTCTTTGATAAAGGGGGCCCTAAGAGAGGTTTACCACCCCACAGCACAACCTACTGAGCTAAATCGAATCTCTCTGTCATCTAGTTATTTAAGATTATTGCATGGTTTAATTATAACTTTGTTAAAATGTAGGATTTTGTAATAGACAAAGATAAAAAGGTTCTGAGCATCTTCACCTTTCCACTTCCCACGACCAATGTCTGGACTCATCCTGCATACATAAAGTCCTAAATAAAACCTTTGGATTGTTTTCTAAATGTCTCTCAGTGGCCATGATTGTAATTGTAAATTATTAGGAGATTATGCAGATAAATGCAAATATGGCAGGTATCTGAGAAAACACTCCCTTCGTAGCCTACATCCATCATTTTATTGATGAAGTAGGTGCTTACTGAAGTACAGAAACTGACATATGTCTAACTCTTAAGTAGGTGGTGATGTCAGTGCCATAGGGAAAAAAGACCAGTGCTCAATTCTAAATCTATTCTCCTGCAGCTCATTAAGTCATATGGCAGACGCTCAAGCTAATTTTATCAGGGATTCACTAAGTACTTTAAATCTGTTCCAACATATGTTAAATTAGAATGTAATTTTAAATTATTAATTTGAAAAGTCTTATTATAATACAGTCCCCATAAGACAGAAAAACATTTGACTGCAAAAAGACTGCCGTGTCACTATAATAAATAAAATATAACCACATCCTTCCTAGTAGTATTTTACAATTAAAGCACTCAACAGTCGTTTTAGTGATAAAAACATAATTTATGCTTACCAGATAAATTCCTTTCCTTCCTGGCAGGGAGAGTCCACAACTTAATTCCTTACTGTTGGGAAATGCAACACCTGGCCACCAGGAAAAGGCAAAGACACCCCAGCCAAAAGCTTAACTATACCTCCCACTTCCCCTATCCCCCAGTCATTCTGCCGAGGGAACAAGGAAAAGTAAGGGAAACATCAGGGTATAAAAGGCGCCAGAAGAAATATAAAAAGGGAGCCGTCCATCCAAAAACAAATTACGGGCGGGGTTGTGGACTCTCCCTGCCAGGAAGGAAAGGAATTTATCTGGTAAGCATAAAATATGTTTTCCTTCCATAAGGCAGGGAGAGTCCACAACTTCATTCCTTACTGTTGGGAAAACTATACCCAAGCTCCAGGGGACACTGAATGAATAATGGTAGGGAAGAGAAAAAAAAAGAGGCGGACCTTATTCTGAGGGCACCACAGCCTGCAAAACTTTTCTCCCGAAAGCTGCTTCAAACTTGTAAAATTTAGAAAAAGTGTGTAAGGAGGACCAGGTAGCCGCCTTACAAATCTGATCCATTGAGGCTTCGTTCTTAAAAAGTCTAGAGCATAGGAGCCCTAGAAGAAATGCGCTTGTGTGAGGTGATATCACTCTCCAGATGGAATGAAGGCAGCACTCTTAAAATTGTAGAAGGTCAAAGGAGATCCTGCAGGGGCAGAAAGAAGAGGCGCCACATAGAACAGTATTGTCTGCACGATAAAAGACACAGAGCAATTACAAAGCCTTATGGGTGGCTACTCACAAGGGCAGCAGCACAACCGGAGTGCCAGATACAACAGATCGGGACCAACATAGTCCCCCGATAGACTCACAGGCACGCCACTGGGCCAGTCACGTGGAGTCGAATCCGGAAGCAGGAGCCTCGATGGTGGACCAGGCACCAATGGGCCAAAGAAGGTGTGTAGTGACGTCTCAGCAACCTAAATAGGGATCAAACATTCGTTCTTAAAAGCCCCGGAGGAAGCCACTGCTCTAGTGGAATGAGCCATAATCCTCTCAGGAGCCTGTCGTCCCGCTGCCACATAAGCTAAGCGGATGACATTCCTCAACCAAAAAAATAGAGGAAATTCACCCTTGTACTTGGAGTAAGAGAACTCTTTTCCAAGTTTATCTTCCATCCATGTGATCAAAGAAGATTGAGAAAGGACTCTGAATGTCCTTCCGCTAGACCAGGGGTCAGCAACCTTGGCTCTCCAGATGTTTTAGAACTACATTTCTCATGATGCTTAAGTGTCTTTAAGCTGCCTAAGCATCATGGGAAATGTAGTTCTAAAACATCATGAGAGCCAAGGTTGCTGACCCCTGCGCTAGACGAAAAGATGGTGCTTGTACCAAGATATTGTCCAGGTAAGGCACTTCTGCAATACCTTGTGTTCTGGCAACGACTAGAAGAGCCCCCAGAACCTTCGTAAATATCCTTTGAGCAGTAGCTAGGCCAAACGGAAGAGCTATGAACTGAAAGTGCTGGTTCAGAAAAGCAAACCTCAGAAACTGAAAATGTTCCCTGTGATTTGGGACGTGAAGGTATGCATCTTTCAGGACTATTGTCGTCATAAACTGTCTTTCCTGAAGCAGAGGAAGGATTGACCGTATTGTCTCCATCTTGAAAGAGGGAACACTCCGAAACGTGTTTGGGCACTTTAGGTCCAGAATTGGACGAAAAATTCCCTCCTTCTTTGGAACCACGAAAAGGTTTGAATAAAATCCCAAACCTCTTTCTGCTGTAGGTACTGGGACAATAAATCCTAGAGAGGAGAGATCCCATACGCAACCTAAGAAGGCAACCCTCTTTACTGGTCTTGTAGACAGACTGGAGAGTAGGAATCTGCCCCTTGGCGGATGAGACTTAAATCCTATTCTGTATCCTTAAAATACAACCTCCAGGACCCAAGGGTCCTATACATCCTGGAACCAAGCGTCTGAAAAAAAAGACAGTCTGCCCCCCTACTCGATCCGATCCCAGATTGGGGGCCGCCCCTTCATGCTGATTTGTTCTCGGTGGGCTTCTTAGTCTATTTGGACTTATTCCAAGAGTGAGCCGGCTTCCAAGTACCCTTGGGCTGCTCGGACTTGGATGAGGATTGCTATTGTTGTGACTTGTCAGCACGAAAGGAACAAAAATTAGACAGTTGACGACCCTTAGGACCATTCTTCTTATCCTGTGGTATGAAGGCACCTTTCCCTCCGGTAACCGTAGAAATAATGGAGTCCAGCCCTGGACTGAATAAAATCTTCCCCTTAAAGGGAAGAGAAAGGAGTCTGGATTTAGAAGTCATATATTCAGATCAAAACTTCAACCAGAGGACCCAGCGGGCTAGAACCGCAAAGCCAGAAGCCTTTGCATTTATGCGAATAATCTGCATATTCGCGTCACAGATGAAAGACTTAGCAATTCTCTCATGAATATCCTTGAGGGGAGTCTTCACCTCAATGAGCTCTGACAGAGTGTCGCACCAGTAGGTAGCTACCCCAGCAACCCCAGCTACAGCTGCCGCCGGTTGAAATAAAAACCCTGTATTTTGAAACATCTTCCTCAGAAAAGTTTCCATTTTCTTATCCATAGGCCCTCTAAAAGAAGAACTATCCTCCAAAGGGATAGTAGTATGCTTAGCCAGCGTAGAGATAGCGCCATCCACATTAGAGTCCCACAAATCTAATTGAGAGTCAGGGACCAGGAATATTTTTTTTAAAGTAGACTAGGAGGAAAAAAGAAGTTCCTACTCTTTCCTATTTGTTACTAATAATGTTCGCCATCTAAACTGGCACAGGAAAAGTCAGAGGGACCTTCCTATCTTCATAAACCCTGTCTAATTTCAGGATTTTAAGTTCCTCAGGAAGTGTAGCCTCTGGAACCTTTAGCGTAAACAGAACAGAATTTAATAAAAAATGCAGATGCTCAATTTTAAATCTAAAGGAGGGTTCCTCCGCTGAAGGAGGTTTAGAAACTAAAGTCTCCGACTCAGAAAGTTCACCCTCTGAAGCCACAGAGGTTAACTCATCCTCGGATAGCTGAGACATAGTAGCTAAATCCGAAAAATAATTAGATGACTCTAGCTCAGGAGAACTATGTTTAACCTTTGTCTTGTGTTTGTTAGAGAGAGGTAAGGCACTCATGGCCGCAGACATCGCCGACTGTAACTGCGTGGTAAAGTCCGCTGGAAAAAGGCCCCCTCCCTCCGGGGAAATGCATGTGGAGCGGGTAATGTAGAAAGGGTAGTTATTTCTCGGGACCCAGATTCCTGAGAAGTAGACGGCTAAGAGGGGCTAATAGCGCTATGAGTATTAGCAGGCTTGTCTCCCTTCTTAGACTTTAGAAAAGTGTTTAGGCAAACGGAACAAAATTTAGCAGGCAGGCAAACCACAGCCTCATCACAATATAAACAGGAAGCATTAATCAGTACAGAAGGAGCGGAACCGTCTTATGTAGTATCAGAGTCCTCCATAGCTTTGTATATACCTACAGAAGGACAAACAAAAACGGCCCCTTAATACTCCCAATGGCTGGGGCACTCACCACCTCCTAGACCCAGACAGCTAACAGTGAACACGCTTTCCTCAGGAATGATGGTTACAGCATGATCTTAGGAAATAAAAGAAACCTCACCCGGTAACGTGGTGCTTAAGACAGGACTTCCCCTTTAATGAAACAGGGTGCTAGGCTATTATGAGCTGTGCAACACTTCAAAAACCTGTTTGTTCCAAACCAAAAAACACAGTCTATGAGCCCAAAAAAAACCAACTCACATTAAGCAGATATAAATCCCTAAGCTGTTCAAATAATCTCCCTAAAGGAGATATTAACCCCTGATCCTATTGAGGTATAAAGGAGCCACACTGTTACCCTGTATAGTGTTTTAAACTATACCCATGCTGTGGAACAGGCACAGCCTTTCAAGTGTGACAGTCTTGCAGCAGTGCTTCTAACATGGACTTGAGTGTGTAACAGCAAGTAGTAAAACTTTTCAACACTGATTGCTCAGGAGCTGTTAGCAACAGTCTGGATGGGTTTGCATCTCCAGACTCTTAACTTTCATCAATACTTTCACTGAGAGGTTGACATGATTACTTAAAACTTCAATCCTTTCTTGAAGGGAACATACCCATTACAGGACTATCCAAATCTCTGACACTTCTCTGCCACCTCCTATAGTGACGAAAGGCAAATAATGACTGGGGGATAGGGGAAGTGGGAGGGATATTTAGGCTTTTGGCTGGGGTGTCTTTGCCTCCTCCTGGTGGCCAGGTGTTGTATTTCCCAACAAAAAGGAATGAAGTTGTGGACTCTCCCTGCCTACTGGAAGGAGAAGATATACATTTACGTTATCACGAGTATAATAATACACATATTGTATATCTATCTACACACACAACTGCCAAAAGCGGATTCACCCTCCTGGTACAGCCACCTGGGTGCGATTATGAAGTAAATATCCAACAAAGTAAATGCACTCACATCAGTGTCAAAATGTAATATCCCCCTCATCAGAATAAACATCAAGTGAAGATCAAGTACAAAGAAAAAGTGAACAAACCCCCTTCCCATGTGGCACCAAACTCTGTGTGTTTGGAATGCAAGCCAAATAAGTCCAGACAGGAAGGTGTTAAATCCTAATATTTCAAAAAAACTAAAAACATTAACATATTTCACACTTTGTGATAGATACGTATGTAAGATATACTATATACATATCACCTTAAAGAAACAGTAAATACAGTAGATTTGCATAGACAACAAATGCATGATAAAAAAAAATATTTATCAAGCTCCGTATGGAGTTTGAAGCCCTGTGTTTCTGGCAAGCTTTAAGGCTTGCCAGAAACACAAGTTATGAAAAAGCTCCATAACCTGTCCGCCTGCTCTGAGGAGGTGAACAGCGATCGCCAACGATCGGGTTGATTGACACCCCCTGCTAGCGGGCGATTAACAAGAACTGCTGGTGCAATGCTGAATGCGGAGAGCGTAATGCTGTCCCCATTCAGCGATGTCTGTCGGACATGATCCGCTGATCAGATCATGTCGGACAAACATTTGATAAATAGGCCCCTTAGTCTGAACTTCAAATAAGTAGTAGACTTTTTTTCTGACAAATTTCAAAGTTATGTCTATTTCCACTCCTCCAGTATCATGTGACAGCCATCGGCCAATCACAAATACATATACATATATTCTATGAATTCTTGCACATGCTCAGTAGAAGCTGGTGACTCAAAAAGTGTAAATAAAAAAAGACTGTGCTCATTTTGTTAATGGAAGTAAAATGGAAAACAGAATTTATGTTTACCTGATAAATTACTTTCTCCAACGGTGTGTCCGGTCCACGGCGTCATCCTTACTTGTGGGATATTCTCTTCCCCAACAGGAAATGGCAAAGAGCCCAGCAAAGCTGGTCACATGATCCCTCCTAGGCTCCGCCTACCCCAGTCATTCGACCGACGTTAAGGAGGAATATTTGCATAGGAGAAACCATATGGTACCGTGGTGACTGTAGTTAAAGAAAATAAATTATCAGACCTGATTAAAAAAACCAGGGCGGGCCGTGGACCGGACACACCGTTGGAGAAAGTAATTTATCAGGTAAACATAAATTCTGTTTTCTCCAACATAGGTGTGTCCGGTCCACGGCGTCATCCTTACTTGTGGGAACCAATACCAAAGCTTTAGGACACGGATGAAGGGAGGGAGCAAATCAGGTCACCTAAATGGAAGGCACCACGGCTTGCAAAACCTTTCTCCCAAAAATAGCCTCAGAAGAAGCAAAAGTATCAAACTTGTAAAATTTGGTAAAAGTGTGCAGTGAAGACCAAGTCGCTGCCCTACATATCTGATCAACAGAAGCCTCGTTCTTGAAGGCCCATGTGGAAGCCACAGCCCTAGTGGAATGAGCTGTGATTCTTTCGGGAGGCTGCCGTCCGGCAGTCTCGTAAGCCAATCTGATGATGCTTTTAATCCAAAAAGAGAGAGAGGTAGAAGTTGCTTTTTGACCTCTCCGTTTACCGGAATAAACAACAAACAAGGAAGATGTTTGTCTAAAATCCTTTGTAGCATCTAAATAGAAATTTAGAGCGCGAACAACATCCAAATTGTGCAACAAACGTTCCTTCTTTGAAACTGGTTTCGGACATAGAGAAGGTACGATAATCTCCTGGTTAATGTTTTTGTTAGAAACAACTTTTGGAAGAAAACCAGGTTTAGTACGTAAAACCACCTTATCTGCATGGAACACCAGATAAGGAGGAGAACACTGCAGAGCAGATAATTCTGAAACTCTTCTAGCAGAAGAAATTGCAACTAAAAACAAAACTTTCCAAGATAATAACTTAATATCAACGGAATGCAAGGGTTCAAACGGAACCCCCTGAAGAACTGAAAGAACTAAATTGAGACTCCAAGGAGGAGTCAAAGGTTTGTAAACAGGCTTAATTCTAACCAGAGCCTGAACAAAGGCTTGAACATCTGGCACAGCGGCCAGCTTTTTGTGAAGTAACACAGACAAGGCAGAAATCTGTCCCTTCAGGGAACTTGCAGATAATCCTTTTTCCAATCCTTCTTGAAGGAAGGATAGAATCCTAGGAATCTTAACCTTGTCCCAAGGGAATCCTTTAGATTCACACCAACAGATATATTTTTTCCAAATTTTGTGGTAAATCTTTCTAGTTACAGGCTTTCTGGCCTGAACAAGAGTATCGATAACAGAATCTGAGAACCCTCGCTTCGATAAGATCAAGCGTTCAATCTCCAAGCAGTCAGCTGGAGTGAAACCAGATTCGGATGTTCGAACGGACCCTGAACAAGAAGGTCTCGTCTCAAAGGTAGCTTCCAAGGAGGAGCCGATGACATATTCACCAGATCTGCATACCAAGTCCTGCGTGGCCACGCAGGAGCTATCAAGATCACCGACGCCCTCTCCTGATTGATCCTGGCTACCAGCCTGGGGATGAGAGGAAACGGCGGGAACACATAAGCTAGTTTGAAGGTCCAAGGTGCTACTAGTGCATCCACTAGAGCCGCCTTGGGATCCCTGGATCTGGACCCGTAGCAAGGAACTTTGAAGTTCTGACGAGAGGCCATCAGATCCATGTCTGGAATGCCCCACAGCTGAGTGACTTGGGCAAAGATTTCCGGATGGAGTTCCCACTCCCCCGGATGCAATGTCTGACGACTCAGAAAATCCGCTTCCCAATTTTCCACTCCTGGGATGTGGATAGCAGACAGGTGGCAGGAGTGAGACTCCGCCCATAGAATGATTTTGGTCACTTCTTCCATCGCCAGGGAACTCCTTGTTCCCCCCTGATGGTTGATGTACGCAACAGTTGTCATGTTGTCTGATTGAAACCGTATGAACTTGGCCCTCGCTAGCTGAGGCCAAGCCTTGAGAGCATTGAATATCGCTCTCAGTTCCAGAATATTTATCGGTAGAAGAGATTCTTCCCGAGACCAAAGACCCTGAGCTTTCAGGGATCCCCAGACCGCGCCCCAGCCCATCAGACTGGCGTCGGTCGTGACAATGACCCACTCTGGTCTGCGGAATGTCATCCCTCGTGACAGGTTGTCCAGGGACAGCCACCAACGGAGTGAGTCTCTGGTCTTCTGATTTACTTGTATCTTCGGAGACAAGTCTGTATAGTCCCCATTCCACTGACTGAGCATGCACAGTTGTAATGGTCTTAGATGAATGCGTGCAAAAGGAACTATGTCCATTGCCGCTACCATCAACCCGATCACTTCCATGCACTGAGCTATGGAAGGAAGAGGAACGGAATGAAGTATCCGACAAGAGTCTAGAAGTTTTGTTTTTCTGGCCTCTGTCAGAAAAATCCTTATTTCTAAGGAGTCTATTATTGTTCCCAAGAAGGGAACCCTTGTTGACGGAGATAGAGAACTCTTTTCCACGTTCACTTTCCATCCGTGAGATCTGAGAAAGGCCAGGACAATGTCCGTGTGAGCCTTTGCTTGAGGAAGGGACGACGCTTGAATCAGAATGTCGTCCAAGTAAGGTACTACAGCAATGCCCCTTGGTCTTAGCACAGCTAGAAGGGACCCTAGTACCTTTGTGAAAATCCTTGGAGCAGTGGCTAATCCGAAAGGAAGCGCCACGAACTGGTAATGTTTGTCCAGGAATGCGAACCTCAGGAACCGATGATGTTCCTTGTGGATAGGAATATGTAGATACGCATCCTTTAAATCCACCGTGGTCAAGAATTGACCTTCCTGGATGGAAGGAAGAATAGTTCGAATGGTTTCCATCTTGAACGATGGAACCTTGAGAAACTTGTTTAAGATCTTGAGATCTAAGATTGGTCTGAACGTTCCCTCTTTTTTGGGAACTATAAACAGATTGGAGTAGAACCCCATCCCTTGTTCTCTTAATGGAACGGGATGAATCACTCCCATTTTTAACAGGTCTTCTACACAATGTAAGAATGCCTGTCTTTTTATGTGGTCTGAAGACAACTGAGACCTGTGGAACCTCCCCCTTGGGGGAAGTCCCTTGAATTCCAGAAGATAACCTTGGGAGACTATTTCTAGCGCCCAAGGATCCAGAACATCTCTTGCCCAAGCCTGAGCGAAGAGAGAGAGTCTGCCCCCCACCAGATCCGGTCCCGGATCGGGGGCCAACATTTCATGCTGTCTTGGTAGCAGTGGCAGGTTTCTTGGCCTGCTTTCCCTTGTTCCAGCCTTGCATTGGTCTCCAAGCTGGCTTGGCTTGAGAAGTATTACCCTCTTGCTTAGAGGACGTAGCACCTTGGGCTGGTCCGTTTCTACGAAAGGGACGAAAATTAGGTTTATTTTTTGCCTTGAAAGGCCGATCCTGAGGAAGGGCGTGGCCCTTACCCCCAGTGATATCCGAGATAATCTCTTTCAAGTCAGGGCCAAACAGCGTTTTCCCCTTGAAAGGAATGTTAAGTAGCTTGTTCTTGGAAGACGCATCAGCCGACCAAGATTTCAACCAAAGCGCTCTGCGCGCCACAATAGCAAACCCAGAATTCTTAGCCGCTAACCTAGCCAATTGCAAAGTGGCGTCTAGGGTGAAAGAATTAGCCAATTTGAGAGCATTGATTCTGTCCATAATCTCCTCATAAGGAGGAGAATCACTGTCGACCGCCTTTATCAGCTCATCGAACCAGAAACATGCGGCTGTAGCGACAGGGACAATGCATGAAATTGGTTGTAGAAGGTAACCCTGCTGAACAAACATCTTTTTAAGCAAACCTTCTAATTTTTTATCCATAGGATCTTTGAAAGCACAACTATCCTCTATGGGTATAGTGGTGCGTTTGTTTAAAGTGGAAACCGCTCCCTCGACCTTGGGGACTGTCTGCCATAAGTCCTTTCTGGGGTCGACCATAGGAAACAATTTTTTAAATATGGGGGGAGGGACGAAAGGAATACCGGGCCTTTCCCATTCTTTATTAACAATGTCCGCCACCCGCTTGGGTATAGGAAAAGCTTCTGGGAGCCCCGGCACCTCTAGGAACTTGTCCATTTTACATAGTTTCTCTGGGATGACCAACTTGTCACAATCATCCAGAGTGGATAATACCTCCTTAAGCAGAATGCGGAGATGTTCCAACTTAAATTTAAAAGCAATCACATCAGGTTCAGCTTGTTGAGAAATATGCCCTGAATCAGTAATTTCTCCCTCAGACAAAACCTCCCTGGCCCCATCAGACTGAGTTAGAGGCCCTTCAGAAATATTAATATCAGCGTCGTCATGCTCTTCAGTATCTAAAACAGAGCAGTCGCGCTTACGCTGATAAGTGTTCATTTTGGCTAAAATGTTTTTGACAGAATTATCCATTACAGCCGTTAATTGTTGCATAGTAAGGAGTATTGGCGCGCTAGATGTACTAGGGGCCTCCTGAGTGGGCAAGACTCGTGTAGACGAAGGAGGGAATGATGCAGTACCATGCTTACTCCCCTCACTTGAGGAATCATCTTGGGCATCATTGTCATTGTCACATAAATCACATTTATTTAAATGAATAGGAATTCTGGCTTCCCCACATTCAGAACACAGTCTATCTGGTAGTTCAGACATGTTAAACAGGCATAAACTTGATAACAAAGTACAAAAAACGTTTTAAAATAAAACCGTTACTGTCACTTTAAATTTTAAACTGAACACACTTTTTTACTGCAAATGCGAAAAAACATGAAGGAATTGTTCAAAATTCACCAAATTTTCACCACAGTGTCTTAAAGCCTTAAAAGTATTGCACACCAAATTTGGAAGCTTTAACCCTTAAAATAACGGAACCGGAGCCGTTTTGAACTTTAACCCCTTTACAGTCCCTGGTATCTGCTTTGCTGAGACCCAACCAAGCCCCAAGGGGAATACGATACCAAATGACGCCTTCAGAAAGTCTTTTCTAAGTATCCGAGCTCCTCTCACATGCGACTGCATGCCATGCCTCTCAAAAACAAGTGCGCAACACCGGCGCGAAAATGAGGCTCTGCCTATGCTTTGGGAAAGCCCCTAAAGAATAAGGTGTCTAAAACAGTGCCTGCCGATATTATTATATCAAAATACCCAGATAAAATGATTCCTCAAGGCTAAATATGTGTTAATAATCAATCGATTTAGCCCAAAAAAAGTCTACAGTCTTAATAAGCCCTTTTTGAAGCCCTTATTTACAATCGTAATAAACATGGCTTACCGGATCCCATAGGGAAAATGACAGCTTCCAGCATTACATCGTCTTGTTAGAATGTGTCATACCTCAAGCAGCAAGAGACTGCTCACTGTTCCCCCAACTGAAGTTAATTGCTCTCAACAGTCCTGTGTGGAACAGCCATGGATTTTAGTGACGGTTGCTAAAATCATTTTCCTCATACAAACAGAAATCTTCATCTCTTTTCTGTTTCTGAGTAAATAGTACATACCAGCACTATTTCAAAATAACAAACTCTTGATTGAATAATAAAAACTACAGTTAAACACTAAAAAACTCTAAGCCATCTCCGTGGAGATGTTGCCTGTACAACGGCAAAGAGAATGACTGGGGTAGGCGGAGCCTAGGAGGGATCATGTGACCAGCTTTGCTGGGCTCTTTGCCATTTCCTGTTGGGGAAGAGAATATCCCACAAGTAAGGATGACGCCGTGGACCGGACACACCTATGTTGGAGAAAGTTGTTTAAAATTGCATGCTCAACCTGAATCATGAAAATGTAATTATGACTTGAATGTCCCTTTAATATGTAAAGTTTAGAACAGGCATAACTAACTAGACCACGTGCAACCTACTGCACTCGTGTTTGCGGTCCCCGAAAAAGAACACAACTAAGACTGTGGAGTAGTAACAACTAAAAAGAGCTTGGGAGGAGGCACAGTGTACCCTTCAGCAAATATCTAAATACGGCTCTGTGCCAATAGACATTTAAAAAAAAATTAGAATCTGTTTAATAGCCAAAAAAGTAGAATGATAAAGATGGTTCAGACCGAGCACCAAGGGTATACCTCGAGCTAGTATACAAAGACCTCCTAGCTGGTCTGGACAGAAATGAATCAAGTAGTGGGGTGTATACAGCGCCTGGATAGGCAGTGGTAGTAAAAAAAATTCAGTAGTGAATATGGAAACACTCCTACGGTGGCGTAAATATAGTGGGGTCGATCCGATAAAAATCGTCGCCCACAAAAGTCGTCGACGCCAATATTTGCGCGGGTTTGGTATCCTATATACGGCGTAACCTAGAAGTTACGCGCGTATATTTCTGCCGTCGCCCGTAGTTTTTTGGGCCATAGGCAGGTATACCAAACCCGCGCAGTTTGGTATCCAATATACAGCGTAAGGACTTACGTGGCGAAAATGGAGAAATCTTACTCCATTTTCAGCTCGCCACAAAAAGCAGCCATAAGAAGCCTTACGCTGACTATTGGAGCCCTGTAACTCCCTAAACTGGCTGCTAAATAAACCTAACACCTAACGCATGCGCAATGTCTATCTCCCTGTCAACCGCGATCTGCAAAATAAAACCTAACACCTAACGCATGCGCAATGTTTATCTCCCTGTCAACCGCGATCCCCCGCCGCAATCCCTAATAACGTATTTAACTCCTAAACCGCCGCCATCTACATAAACTAACCCCCTACTGTGAGCCCCTAAAACCGCCACCATCTAACTGATCTATGCCCTAATGTGAACCCCTTACACCGCCGCCATCTATATTAAAATTATTAACCCCTAATTTAATCTACCTACCCCGCCGCCAGCTATATTATCTATATTAACCCTAAGTATATTATAGTTAATATAGTTATTACATTATATATATTAACTATATTAACCCTAATTATATTAGGGTTAATATAGTTACTATAGTATTTATATAAACTATATTAACTCTATCTAACCCTAACAACCCTAACTAAATTCTTATTAAATAAATCTAATTCATATTATAAACTAAAATATTCCTATTTAAATCTAAATACTTACCTATAAAATAAACTCTAAGATAGCTACAATGTAATTAATAATTAGATTGTAGCTATGTTAGGGTTTATATTTATTTTACAGGTAAATTGTTAATTATTTTAACTAGGTATAATAGCTATTAAATAGTTATTAACTATTTAATAGCTACCTAGTTAAAATAATTACCCAATTACATGTAAAATAAATCCTAACCTAAGTTACAAATACACCTACACTATCAATAAATTAAATAAACTACAAATATCTATCTAAAAATACAATTAAATAAACTAAACTAAATTACAAAAACAAACACTAAATTACAAAAAATAAAAAAAAGATTACAAGATTTTTAAGCTAATTACACCTATTCTAAGCCCCTAATAAAATAATAAAGCCCCCCAAAATAAAAAAATTCCCTACCCTATTCTAAATTAAAAAAAGTTCAAAGCTTTTTTACCTTACCAGCCCTTAAAAGGGCCTTTTGTGGGGGCATGCCCCAAAGAAAACTGCTCTTTTGCCTGAAAAAAAAAACACACAATACCACCCCACAACATTACAACCCACCACCCACATACCCCTAATCTAACCCAAACCAGCCTTAAATAAACCTAACACTACCCCCCTGAAGATCTCCCTACCTTGTATTCACCCAGCCGGGCCGAACTCCTCATCCGATCCGGGCGATGTCTTCCAGCAAGCGGCAGTGAAGTCTTCTTCCATCCGCGGGATGTCTTCAAGCAAGCGGCAGAGAGTCTTCTTCCATCGGCGATGTCTTCAAGCAAATCGGCATCTTCAATCTTCTTTCTTCGCTCCTCCACCGCGGAGCATCCATCCGGCACGACGACTTCCCGACGAATGAGGTTCCTTTAAATGACTTGCATACAAAGAGAGAAGCGCTCTGCCAGGAACGAACAACAGCTCAGTGGCTTGTTCTATGGCGATTTATCACCCGGAAGCAGCCTCTTTTAGACCAGTGTGCTTTTCACAGAAGAAAACTTTCCTGAAGTATATCAGTCTGATCCCGCCAAGTAAGGTCAGTCCAGCCCCGAAATACCAGGCAATTCTCCTCTGAACAAGGAACATGACAACCCCAGACGATCGTTTCGGCCTCCTATGGGCCTCGTCAGTGAGGTGCAGCCACATTCCTCTAAGCACACTGGGCAAGGAGTCCACGTCTGGTTTCCCCCATCACCCATAGGGAGACTTCCCCAGGGTCATAATAATTTGCATACAAAGAGAGAAGCGCTCTACCAGGAACGAACAACAGCTCAGTGGCTTGCCTCCGGATGGTAAATCGCCATAGAACAAGCCACTGAGCTGTTGTTCGTTCCTGGTAGAGCGCTTCTCTCTTTGTATGCAAATTATTATGACCCTGGGGAAGTCTCCCTATGGGTGATGGGGGAAACCAGACGTGGACTCCTTGCCCAGTGTGCTTAGAGGAATGTGGCTGCACCTCACTGACGAGGCCCATAGGAGGCCGAAACGATCGTCTGGGGTTGTCATGTTCCTTGTTCAGAGGAGAATTGCCTGGTATTTCGGGGATGGACTGACCTTACTTGGCGGGATCAGACTGATATACTTCAGGAAAGTTTTCTTCTGTGAAAAGCACACTGGTCTAAAAGAGGCTGCCTCCGGGTGGTAAATCGCCATAGAACAAGCCACTGAGCTGTTGTTCGTTCCTGGTAGAGCGCTTCTCTCTTTGTATGCAAATTATTATGACCCTGGGGAAGTCTCCCTATGGGTGATGGGGGAAACCAGACGTGGACTCCTTGCCCAGTGTGCTTAGAGGAATGTGGCTGCACCTCACTAACGAGGCCCATAGGAGGCCGAAACGATCGTCTGGGGTTGTCATGTTCCTTGTTCAGAGGAGAATTGCCTGGTATTTCGGGGCTGGACTGACCTTACTTGGCGGGATCAGACTGATATACTTCAGGAAAGTTTTCTTCTGTGAAAAGCACACTGGTCTAAAAGAGGCTGCCTCCGGGTGGTAAATCGCCATAGAACAAGCCACTGAGCTGTTGTTCGTTCCTGGTAGAGCGCTTCTCTCTTTGTATGCAAATTATTATGACCCTGGGGAAGTCTCCCTATGGGTGATGGGGGAAACCAGACGTGGACTCCTTGCCCAGTGTGCTTAGAGGAATGTGGCTGCACCTCACTGACGAGGCCCATAGGAGGCCGAAACGATCGTCTGGGGTTGTCATGTTCCTTGTTCAGAGGAGAATTGCCTGGTATTTCGGGGCTGGACTGACCTTACTTGGCGGGATCAGACTGATATACTTCAGGAAAGTTTTCTTCTGTGAAAAGCACACTGGTCTAAAAGAGGCTGCCTCCGGGTGGTAAATCGCCATAAAACAAGCCACTGAGCTGTTGTTCATTCCTGGTAGAGCGCTTCTCTCTTTGTATGCAAATTATTATGACCCTGGGGAAGTCTCCCTATGGAGACTTAGATAGGGTTGTTATATTTAATATATATATATATATATATATATATATATATATATATATATATATATATATATATATATATATATTATAATAACGATATTAACTATATTAACCCTAATATAATTAGGGTTAATATAGTTAATATATATATAATATAATAATTATATTAACTATATTAACCCTAATATAATTAGGGTTAATATAGTTAATATAGCTGGCGGCCGTGTAGGGGGATTAGATTAGGGGTTAATAATTTTAAAATAGATAGTGGCGGGGTAGGGGCTCACTTTAGGGGGTTATAGATTTAATATAGCTGTCGGCGGTTTAGGGGTTAATAACTTTATTAGGTTGCGGCGGGGTTTGGGAGCGGCGGTTTAGGGGTTAATACATATTTTATTGTTAGGATAGTAAGGGGGGATAGCGTATAGAGGGTTAGACGTGTCGGGCTATGTTAGGGAGGCGTGTTAGACAGTGCGGGTGATTTAGACTTTAGTCAGGTTTTGTAGGCGCCGGCAGTTTCTAACGTGCCGTAAGTCACTGGCGACGCCAGAAATTTGTACTTGCGCAGATTTCTGGACATCGCTGGTTTGTCAGACTTACGGCACTTTAGCATCTGACGGCGCCGTATATGGGATAGCTCGAGTTGAGAGCTGAAACTGCGGGCGATGCAGGTTCCCTCGCTTGCGCCGCAAACTACGATCTATATCGGATCGCGCCCAGTGAATGTAGTTTATTACATGGGGGTCAATTAAAAGATATACAGATACAATAGTGGATTAAAAACAAGACAGAATTCAGAGTAAAAAATCTTGACAATATATAAAACCTAAACGCTGAATGGTGGATGTAAATGGTAGATGAACAAATGTTGTAAAGAACCAATCAAGGATTCTAATTGAGGAATAGTGTCCCATATATACAATAATAGTCCAGCACAAGTGAATAAAGTGTCAACAGTGTCAATAAATCCTCAAAATTAATGTGGTATCCAAATGAATCATCCAAATGGTGAATAATAATGTTGCAAAAATGAAAATGAAAATAAAAAATAAACAATATATATAAGGTAGTGGCTTCGTGAAAAAAGTAAATTGTGTACACAAAAATTTTTTATAAAAATGTATAAAATTATATATATATATATATATATATATATATATATATATATATATATATATATATATATATATATATATATATATATATAAAAATGTGATTATTCCTCCAATGTGGTCCTATGGTGCTCTGGGTTCTTGGAAAACAATTAGTCCTAGAAAATAAATAAATAAAAGAGACATAGTGTAGATGTACAAAAATCAAAAGTTCTATTAAAGATTTGCTTACCAAATGTCGACGCGTTTCGGCCTATATAAGGCCTTTTTCAAGACAATAGCCAAAAAAGTATATGCAGCCCTTAAAGACTCAGTAAGTTGGCCATAAATGGCTTAGAGAATAAAGGGGAGAGACATGCTATGGCAGAAACCTCCAAGTGTATTTATGGATTTAAGCCGAGACTGAAAACACTTTTCACAATGAGAGCAGCCATCTGCTATAGAAAATCTATGTTTCTATGTTTAGGAGATTAAACACTTACCTTTGAGGATGAAGAGGAGGCAAAACGTTCTACTTCCATAACTTTAACTTTAATAGGCATCCCTATCAAGTAAGACTGAAGGTCAGGCTCTTTAAATCCTTTTGTCTTGTAAATGGCAAAGAAAGGTATACAGGTCCCTGAGGAAAAACAATACAAAGCATTGGGTAAATGATTACTTTTCTTTTTAAAGGACCAGTCAACACAGTAGATTTGCATAATCAACAAATGCAAGATAAGACAATGCAATAGCACTTAGTCTGAACTTTAAATAAGTAGTAGATTTTGCTGACAATTTTAAAAGTTGTCTATTTCCACTCCGCCTGTGCCATGTGACAGCCATCAGCAAATCACAAATGCATGCACGTACCATGTGACTGCCATCAGCCAATCACAAATGCATACAGGTTTTATTCTGTGAATTATTGCACATGCTCAGTGGGAGCTGGTGACTCAAAAAGTTAAAATATTGAGTCACCAATATAAAGACTGTGCACATTTTGTTAATGGAAGTAAATTGGAAAGTTGTTTAAAATTGCATGCTATATCTGAATAATGAAAGTTTAATTTTGACTTTAGTGTCCCTTTAAATGCATTGCCTGTGGTGCTCTAGCTTTATAAAATTCTGTTTACATTACCCTATCTTAAATTTCCCAGCCTCCTTAAACCACACTAATACCAGTACAAAATGTATATTCACAATATGCCAGCTTTTGGTTTGTGGACTAAAAAGTAGTTAAAGGGATAGTAAACACCAAAATTTTTATCGTTTAAAAAGATTAATACCTTTATTTATCATACCCCAGTTTTGCATAACCAACACTGTTATAGAAATATACTTTTTCCCTCTGTAATTACCATGTCTCTAAGCTTCTGCTGACTGCCTCCTTATCTTAGATCTTTTGACAGATTCGCATTTTAGACAATTAGTGCTGACTATCTATATCTATATGAAATACATGAACTAACGCCCTCTAGCTGTGAAAAACTGTCATATGCAGATGCGCCTTCAAGGGTTTAGAAATTAGCATATGACTCTACCTAGGTTTAGCTTTCAACTAAGAATAACAAGAGAACAAAGCAAATTTGATGATAAAAGTAAATTAGTTGTTTAAAATTACATGCCCTATCTGAATCATGAAAGTTTAATTTGGAATTTACTATCCCTTTAATAAAAAAAAACAACTTCAGAAACGACATCTATCAAATCAAACAATTACTAACGGCACCACAATTAAGGTAACTATAAATTTCTTTATTGAATTTTGGAATTATTATAAAGTTAATAATTAATCACTAAACTGCACCAGTTAAACCCTGTAAAATATACATAAGCAACAATCTGCATTAATTACCATACAAGGTATAAAAAGAAAATAAACACCCGTTTGATCATATGCCAAGGTCACCCTCAATATATATGAAAGTAAATTTGTTTCTTACTATTGTTTGCTGATCATAAATTAATATAGATACCTAATATGTGTACTCAAGCTATACATATCCTTTTATTAACTTAAAGGGACATTAAACACTAAAAAAATACTAGATAGAATGATACATTCAAAGAAAAGATTAGTCTTTGCTGTGGCCAATTAGGGACAGTTATAGATAGGTCACTATCTATAGTGGTATTAGCAGCTGTGATTTGTGATAATTTTGCCACAAATACCAGGGAAGTTTTATTTTTCCTATCACTCAATTTAAACATAGATTTTATTTTTTATTATTAATTACCTCTAAAAAGGAAATTTATGCTTACCTGATAAATTTATTTCATCCTTACTTGTGGGATTTATCCTCCTGCTAACAGGAAGTGGCAAAGAGCACCACAGCAGATCTGTATATATAGCTCCTCCCTTCCCTCCACCTCCAGTCATTCGACCTAGGTTAGGAAGAGAAAGGAAAAGCCAAAGGTGCAGAGGTGACTAAAGTTTAGCAAAAATAGAATATATACCTGTCTTAAAAATGACAGGGGGGGCCGTGGACTCGTCATATGGTAGAAGAAATAAATTTATCAGGTAAGCATAAATTTCCTTTTCTTCTACAAGATATGACGAGTTCACGGATCCTTACTAGTGGGATACAATACCAAAGCTACAGGACACGGATGAAAAGGGAGGGACAAGACAGGGACCTAAATGGAAGGCACCACTGCTTGAAGAACCTTTCTCCTAAAACCAACCTCAGAAGAAGCAAAAGTATCAAATTTGTAAAATTTTGAAAAAGTATGAAGAGACGACCAAGTTGCAGCCTTGCAAATCTGTTCAACAGAAGCATCATTTTTAAATGCCCATGAGGAAGCCACAGCCCTAGTAGAATGAGCCGTAATTCTTTCAGGAGGCTGCTGTCCAGCAGTCTCATACACCAGACGGATGATACTCTTCAGCCAAAAAGAAAGAGAGGTAACCGTAGCTTTCTGACCCCTACGCTTTCCAGAAAAGACAATGAATAATGAAGAAGATTGACGGAAATCCAGTCGCCTGCAAGTAAAACTTCAGGGCATGGACCACGTCCAAGTTATGCAACATACGCTCCTTCTTAGAAGAAGGGTTAGGACATAATGAAGGAAAAACAATTTCCTGATTAATATTCTTATTAGAAACAACCTTAGGAAGGAAACCAGGTTTGGTACGTAAAACCACCTTATCAGAATGGAAGATAAGATAAGGCGAGTCCCATTGTAATGCTGAAAGCTCCGAAACTCTACGAGCAGAAGAAATAGCAACCAAAAATAACACTTTCCAAGATAACAACTTAATATCTATGGAATGCATGGGTTCAAACGGAACCCCTTGAAGAACATTAAGAACTAAATTCAAACTGCAGGGTGGAGCAATTGGTCTAGACACAGACTTAATTCTGGTTAGAGCCTGACAAAAAGACTGAACGTCTGGGACATCTGCCAAATGTTTGTGTAGCAAAATTGACAAAGCAGAGATTTGTCCCTTTAAGGAACTCGCTGATAACCCTTTCTCCAAACCTTCTTGGAGAAAAGACAGAATCCTGGGAATCCTAACTCTACTCCATGAGTAGCCCTTGGATTCACACCAAAAAAGATATTTACGCCATATCTTATGATATATCTTTCTAGTGACATGCTTACGTGCCTGAATCAAGGTATCAATGACCGAATCAGAGAACCCCCGCTTAGATAAAATCAAGCATTCAATCTCCAAGCAGTCAGTTGCAGAAAAACTAGATTTGGGTGTTGGAAGGGTCCCTTAATGAGAAGATGCTGCCTCAATGGAAGCTTCCACGGCGGCAGAAAGGACATGTCCACTAGATCGGCATACCAAGTCCTGCAAGGCCAAGCAGGCACGATTAGAATTACTGAAGCCCTCTCCTGTTTGATCCGACCAATCACCTGGGGAAGGAGAGCAAACGGTGGAAACACATAAGCTAGGTTGAACGACCAAGGCACTGCCAAGGCATCTATCAGTTCGGCCTGTGGATCCCTTGACCTGGATCCGTATCTTGGAAGCTTGGCATTCTGACGAGATGCCATCAGATCAAAATCCGGTCTGTCCCATCTGAGGATCAGAGTGGCAAAGACCTCCGGATGGAGTTCCCACTCCCCCGGATGAAACGTCTGTCTGCTTAAAAAGTCCGCTTCCCAGTTGTCCACTCCTGGGATGTAGATTGCTGACAGATAACAAGAGTGGGCCTCCGCCCATCGAATTTTCTTGGATACTTCTGTCATCGCTAAGGAACTCCTTGTTCCTCCCTGATGATTGATGTAAGCCACAGTCGTGATGTTGTCCCAACTGAAAGCTAATGAATTTGGCCGAAGCCAACTGAGGCCACGCTTGAAGCGCATTGAAAATTGCTCTCAATTCCAGAATATTGATTGGAAGAAGAGACTCCGACTGAGTCCACACACCCTGAGCCTTCAGGTAATTCCAGACTGCACCCCAACCTAGAAGGCTGGCGTCCGTCGTCACTATCACCCATGAGGGTCTGCGAAAACACGTCCCTTGGGACAGATGATCCTGAGACAACCACCAAAGAAGAGAGTCTCTTGTCTCCTTATCCAGATCTATCTGAGGAGACAAATTTGCATAATCATAATAAGGCGCCACTGCAATACCCCGCGGCCTGAGGACCGCCAGATGGGACCCTAGAACCTTTGTGAAGATCCTGGGTGCTGTGGCCAACCCGAAGGGAAGAGCCACGAACTGAAAATGTTTGTCCAGGAAGGCAAACCTTAGGAACTGATGATGATCCTTGTGGATAGGAATATGAAGGTATGTATCCTTTAAGTCCACGGTAGTCATATATTGACCCTCCTGGATCAATGGCAGAATTGTTTGAATAGTCTCCATTTTGAAGGATGGGACTCTGAGAAACTTGTTTAGACTCTTTAGGTCTAAAATGGGTCGAAACGTGCCGTCTTTTTTGGGGACCATGAAAAGATTTGAGTAAAACCCTTGTCCCTGTTCCAGTCTTGGAACGGGACAAATTACTCCCATAGTAGAAAGGTCTTTTACACAATGTAAGAATGCCTCTCTTTTTGTCTGGTCTGCAGACAATCGTGAAAGAAGAAACCTCCCCCTTGGGAGAGAACTTTTGAATTCCAGCTGATACCCTTGGGACACGATCTCCAGTGTCCAAGGATCCTGAACATCTCTTACCCAAGCCTGGGCAAAGAGAGAGAGTCTGCCCCCTACGAGATCCGGTCCCGGATCGGGGGCCGCCCCTTCATGCTGTTTTGGTAGCAGCAGCGGGCTTCTTGGGTTGTTTACCCTTGTTCCAAGTCTGGTTGGGTCTCCAGACGGACTTGGTCTGAGCAAAATTCCCTTCCTGCTGCTTGGCGGAAGATGAGGAAGAAGAGGGGACTCCTTTAAAGTTTGTTGTTTTAGCAGTTTACCCCTCAGTTTAGCAGTTCTATCCTGAGGTAGGAGATGACCCTTACCTCCCATAATGTCAGAAATTATCTCTTTCAAGTCAGGCCTGAATAGGGTTTTCCCCTTGAAAGGAATAGCCAAAAGCTTTGACTTAGATGACACATCAGCAGACCAAGATTTTAACCATAACGCTCTACGCGCTAAAATAGCAAATCCGGCATTCTTAGCCACAAATTTGGCAATCTGAAAGGCGGCATCTGTAATAAAAGAATTAGCCAGCTTAAGAGCCTTAATTCTATCTAAAATATCCTCTAAAGGAGTCTCAGTCTTAAGAGACTCTTCTAAAGCATCAAACCAGAAGGCCGCCGCAGTGGTAACTGGTACAATGCAGGCCGTTGGTTGTAAGAGGAAACCCTGATGAATAAACAAGAAGACCCTCCAATTTCTTATCCATAGGGTCTTTAAAAGCACAACTGTCCTCAATAGAAATAGTTGTATGCTTCGCCAGGGTAGATATAGCTCCTTCCACTTTAGGGACTGTTTGCCAAGAGTCCCGAACAGTGTCAGATATGGGATACATCTTCTTGAAATTAGGAGAGGGTGAGAACGGGATACCCGGTCTGTCCCATTCCCTCTTAATAATCTCTGAAATTCTCTTAGGAACCGGAAAAACATCAGTGTAAGAAGGTACCTCTAAGTATTTGTCCATTTTACACAATTTCTCTGGTGGTACCACAATAGGGTCACAGTCATCCAGAGTTGCTAAAACCTCCCGAAGTAACAGGTGGAGGTGTTCAATCTTAAATCTAAAGGACATGATGTCCGAGTCTGTCTGAGGTAACGCAATTCCCGACTCGGAAAGTTCCCCCTCAGACAGGAGTTCCCTGACCCCAAAATCAGATCCCTGTGAGGGTACATCGGAAAAAGCTAATAAAGCATCAGAGGACTCAGTATTCACAATGTCTTCTGTCCTACTGCGTTTACCCTGTAACACTGGCAACTTAGATAATACCTCTGTAAGGGTAGTTGACATAACTGCAGCCATATCCTGCAGAGTAAAGGAATTAGACACGGTTGAAGAACCAGGCGTCGTTTGGGTGGGCGTTAAAGGTTGTGACGCTTGGGGAGAAGTTAGCGGTATACCCCGATTCTCCTCAGACTGAGAATCATCCTTAGACACATTTTCTTTACATAAAATCTGTGCTTTATATTGTAAGGCCCTCTCAGTACACGAGGGATAAAAAGTCAGAGGGGGTTCCACAGTGGCATCTAAACACATAGAACAAGGAGTTTCTTCCTCAGTGTCAGACATGTTAAACAGACTAGCAATAATAACAATAGTCATTCTTTACTTAAAATATTGAGCTCTGAATTCAAATTATAGGTAAAAATGATAATGTAACAAAAAACTGTACTGCGCCTTTAAATTTTAAAAGCGCAACTATTTTTCTGATATGTTCAAAAAACGTGTTTGTGGCAATAAAATTAATTTACTGTGCCCAAAATACTCTATCAGTATTGCATCCACTTGCTGAGATATGTAATACACAATAAAATATCGATTTTAAGAGTTAGTTATTTATTAACTTAATTGGCCCCTGCACCACGCCACAGCTTTGCTGTGGCGCCTACCTGCCCCCAGAATACACAGCTGTTGTCAGATAGCCTTAAAGACCCTTCTAAGGTCGATACAATTTAGGCCCTACCGGAGCCCCAGATGTTGCCTCTTATGCGATCCGGATGAAACTGCGCATCCTGAGCGCGCGAAAATAGGCCCCGCCCACCGTGGGCGTAACTAATCTGAATAAGACCTGCATGGGTCGCAAGTAACACAAACATGTCTACTGAAATTTTTTTAGCCATGTGCCCTCCCAGCGTCCAGCCCTTGAATAAGTCAAAGATATCTTTACATACTTTGGCAATCAGTATAAAGGGATTCCAGATACACCAAATTATTTTCATATATCATTTATACTTTCATATAGTGCATACTGCTTACCCCTCCCCATATAGGGACAAAATGTCAGCCTGTTCTGATGCATTAAGTCTCCCCAGAAACAAAAGACTGAACATACCTTAATGCTGCTTGTAGCAAGACACCGTTCTCCACACTGAAGATTTTTCTTACACTACCTTCAGCTGCTCTGTGGGAACCATCATGGATCTTAGATAATGTTTGCTAAGATCATCAACATCAGGGCAGAAAATAAGATGTCTCCACTTCTTTTGGGAAGTAATAGACTGACGATTTCTCCCTGAGAAAAATAGTACTCACTGGCACCATTTTAAAATAAAAAAACTTCTTGATTGAAGAATCCAAACTAACACCTCACTTTACCTCTTCCTATTACTAACACAGGCAAAGAGAATGACTGGAGGTGGAGGGAGGGGAGGAGCTATATATACAGCTCTGCTGTGGTGCTCTTTGCCACTTCCTGTTAGCAGGAGGATAAATCCCACAAGTAAGGATGAAATCCGTGGACTTGTCATATCTTGTAGAAGAAAACTATATTTTTTTTGAGGGGGGCATAAAAAGAGATTTCAGTGGATGGCAGTTTCAGCTAGCTATTTAGTCACAGAATTAAGACATTATTGTAAAAAGAAAAAATCTGTAACAAGATTTATCATCACATTCCACAAAAACATATAATTAGACAATTGCAGAAAAAAAAAGTTCTCAAAATCTGTTCACTGACATCCTTTTCAGTCAGCTAAGATCAAACATGTATAGAATTGTAATTAGTTTTCATAATTAGGTCTGCATTTGCAGCTATGTATTTCATTTCCTAAAATAGTGTTTATAGGCAATTCTCATTTGGTATGGCATAAATGCCCAAATTCTCAAAGCTGACCAAGAAAACTTAATCTATCTATTTATATATACACACATAAACAAATAAGAAACAAAATTTATGCTTACCTGATAAATACGTTTCTTTTGGAATGATGATAGTCCATAGGGTCAATAACATGTAGGATATAATTCCTGCCACTAGGAGGCGGCTAAGAATCCACACAAGAACTTACATTCCCTCCCATCTCTCCTATGTTGAAAGTGAGTCAACTTCCCATATTGTCTATGCATGACATTAAAATACATATGAAAAAATGATCACTTTTATTAATTTTTTTTGTGCAGCTTGGTACTCAAAATTTTTACCTTTTAACACCGCAAAACTATCTCTGCACGCAACAAAAAGATAATTGTGGTGTGTGCTGACAAATACCTCTTTAGAAAATTGATGATTCCCCCCAGTGGCGTCTTAAACCTTTGTATAAATGTCCCCATGTTCTAATGCACATGTGGCTTTGTTAGAATGTACTCCGTATCTAGAAGCGCGTTCATGTAGACACACATGCTCAGTTACATTAACAAGAAAACCCAAGTAATTCATCACTGCATTGTCAGGGTATATGTGAATGTTATTGGATAATATATATATATATATATATATATATATATATATATATACACATATATATATATATACATATATATATATATACATATATATATATATACATATACATATACATATATATATATATATATATATATATATACATGGCTGTCTACACCAAATTATTCATTTATTTGTAAGACATTAGATGCCTGGCTGACAACAATTCAATCCTCCCCCACTCAATATGCAAAATTACAATGCATCCTGGTGAGAACAAAGGGAAGACATTTGGTCTAGTTGGTTCAGGCAGTCATTTCAAAGAAAGGCAAATTACTTCAAAAAGATGGTCATCTATATGGTTGTGTATTGCAAATCTTAGATCAGACACAAGAAGCATATGCCAACAGACATGATGTCTATGGAAATCCCTTTGAAACTCACCAAAGAAAGGAATATGGTGATTAACACAGACTTGTTAATTGCCCCTGAACCAACTAAATACACATAGGACATCTGAACTCAAGTTACCTACAGACATGGGAAATTAGATCTCAGATAGATATATATAGATATATATATATATATATATATATATATATATATATATATATATATATATATATATATATATATAAATATAAATATATATATATATATTCAGACAACATATTAAATATGAACACATGAATCTGGGAGATTGTCTATGCCTAAGAAGGGTAATATTGGAAGCTGAAAACCTAAGAATCCCGATTTCTGAATGTCTTAACCTATGTATTTTTGAAAGCATAGAATGTCTTAAGGATTTAAAATGTCTCAAAATTAATAACCTTATTTCTTTAATTTCAGACCTGCACCTGGTGCATGTCCAATTTTAATAACCTATTTCTTTATATTTTTTGAGGCATCTAATAAGTACATAGATAATTGGTGCTTTAAATAATATCATATATTTTATACACTCAACAAGAAATATGCAAATATGAAGCCACTGAAACCACATATATTTGTGATCTCAAGGTATGTATATGATATTAAGAAGATGGCTGAGAAAGAAATTGAATCCATGATGAAGGTATTATAAATCCTTTTAAATAATTTCATAGAAAATATGATTTTTAAACGTTTCACGTTTTTAAACGTTTTCACGTTTGGTCTTAAAATGATCAGAGAAGATGAGACTGTGCGGACCATATATGAAACATATGATTTATTAATATAATACAAGAGATTATAATATGTTGGAAAAACATTTTAAGGTTAAATAATTAAGACTTCATAAACGTAAATATTCTTTTTTTTTTTAACATTCTTTTTATTTGAGTTTCAAAGAGGTAGATTCAATACATACAGAAAACAGGAACAACCAATTAAACACTAAACAAAAAAAATAATACAGTGTTACCTTGAAAATTACCGTACCTCTTTCATATATTTCCACCATACCCATCATTGTTCAGTATTAACTTCTGAAGATTAATGTAAGATTGGCATATATAAACACCTAACTCTAACAGTCTACATCTGTTCCCATAATATCTTTGATCAATGCCCTTAAAGCTTGTCCAGCTAAACCCATTCCCTGCTTGTCTAACGAGATTCAATTCTATTTGCATTTTCGTCCTAGTTTAACGGGTCTTGCTATGCTTGGGATAGTCTTAGGATGCTACCTGCTTTAAGAGGACCTGCAGGGTCTTGTGCTCTGTCCTCTCCCCCCCTCTCCCCAATGTTTCGGTTTCATTCTCCCACTATATGCCATTTCTATCAAGCTTAAAGTTGTGATATATTGTTTCCCTCCTGTTAACCAGTGTTAGTATATTTCAATACTAATTCCAATCTCTGTTTTAAAGTCAGTATAGGGGTAAAGACTCTTCTACAATTAAAGTAATAAAAGGTAGAGCATTTTTTAGAGGCGCAATAAAAAGTAATTGTGCTGATCGCGGCCAGGACAAAATAATTGCTTTCCATTTAGAAAAGTACAACCTGAATTGTTTTTCTGAGTTTGGTTTAATATCCTGAAGTTCACTAGCCATTTGTTGTTTCATTACATTAGAGAATTCTGTCAATTTAGGAGGGTCGGGCGATTTCCACTTCTTAAATATCAAGCCTCGAGCCGCTAGAATAGCCAAGTTTATTCATCGTTGTTCTCCTATATTTGTTCTGTCTTTTAGCAGAAAAAATATATGTTGAGGTGTCAACTGGATGTTTTCTTGTAGGTATTTATTTACCCAATAGTTTATCTTGGACCAATATTGACGAATCTTGGGACATGACCACACACAATGTAGTAGATCTGCTCTCTCTGTGTTACATTTAAAGCAGTTGACCGTCTGTCTTTTCTTTGCCCATTTACTCATTCTATATGGAGTTAAATAGTAACTTAATTATTTTGACTTGGGATTCTCTCCAACTAATTGATAACGTGGCTTTTTCTTCCATGTCTATGCTATTTTCTATATCTTTGATTTGTATGGTTGGGAAATATTTAGTTAGAATATCTCTCACTTTGTGCATATGGTTTATTCCTACTTTGGTTAATAATGCTTTGTACCAATATGAAATTGAGCGGCTGCCCGCTTTATATAGTTTAATCCCTGAGTCTAAATCAGGTTTAGCCCAGTCATCCCCAAATGCAGATAACATATTAAAAAAATAATTTGTTATTTGGAGGTAAGCAAAAAAGTATTTTGCTGCAAGTTTGTATGTGTATGTCAATTTCTGAAATGTGTATATTAATCTTGGGGCCTCTTGTTTTAACTGTGCCATGTATATCAAGCCCTTATCTCCCCAATTCCTGAAGACTTTATTTTCTATACCTGGTATAAAGTCAGGCGTGCCTGTAATGGGGAGGTACTGTGATGTCTGATATTTATACCCTAGAGCTTTCAAATACTTCTGCCATGCTTGTATTATGTTGACAAATTTAGTCAATCTGCAAATGTTACTTGGTAGCTTATTATACGGATGGTGTAATATAGATTTTAAATTAAATGGCTTCACCAGGTCTGATTCCATTTCAAAAAATGTCACATAATTGGCTTCTGATACCCAGTCTGCCCCGAATTTAACCAATGTCGCCCAGTTATAGTATTGTAAATTTCGAAGCGCTAGTCCCCCACACATTTTAAGTTGTGTGAGTTTCTCTATTGACATAGCAAGTGAAGGGCTCAGCTGCCGCTGACGGATGGCTTCTTTCTCCCAACCAGGTGGGACCGTCTTGCCTAGTGCTTGTGCTTTACCACTCCGCTGTTCCCATGTGCATCCAGGGCACACTCCGGGTACTTCTTACTATTTTACCGGTGCCTTTCTGTTTCCCTGTCCCAGGTGGGACACCTCTCACTCAGGTCTGGTTCCTCTGCAATCGGCTTTCGCTGTAAGCAATTACCTTTATGCGGTGTTGAAAGTCTTTTACCTCTATTTACTGCTGTGTCTCCGGCAATTTACAGGTTGTTGCCTTGCTTTACCGCCAGGTATTCTGGGTTCTATGTTTGAGGCTAGTCCCAGCCAGCCTATAGGGATATACCAGACTTCCTTGCGCCAAATCGTTCCCTCAGGTAGGGTATCTCTTTTAGCCCCACAATAAGGCTCTGTGGCTGGGGATCTGTTCTTCAGGTGATCTCACACAGGTGAGCTCGAGCGTGCTCCACTTCTACAACGCTCCTCCCTCAGGAAGTCCTCCGGCAGTCGTGATAAACATAAATATTCTTAACATCAAGTGTTTTTCCAAATTTTAGGTATAATAGCCTTAAATGGTGCATATTCTTATAAAAATTATTGCTTCAAAACTATAAGAAAGAGAGACAATAGGATCTATAATTGTTAGGTAGTCCTATAAAAAGACAGGGAATACAGCACTCTTTTTTTGTCAATAAACACTTATATTTAATTAATTAATTAATTAATTAATACAGTTCTATACTCCTGAACTGAAACAACATAAGCATGAACCGGTGTAATAAGAAGAATCATCATATTATACAAGATACATAACCACACCTAAGGCAATCATACAAGCACATACCTCCTATAAACATCCAAACACTGGAAATCACAAACCTAAGTCAGCAACAGTACAAACTCAATGTTAAATGGCCAATTATGAATCGTATTGGAGACTTATAGTGATCAGCGCTGATACTAAAACAGAAAAATTATACTGTTTTGAAAAAATAAATAATAACAAGTCCAGTAACTTTAGATAGGGGCCAGTTTGTAAAATGTGTGCAAAAGACAGTCCAATTTGTCTTCCAGATTATTAAAACGCAGTGTCAAAAATAGTCAGGTTGGCAAGAAAGCAGACAAGTAAATGTTATAGCAAATCAGTCCAAAAGCTATTCAGCTGTGTGAGTATCAAAATATCTTTGAACATATATTGTTAATGTAGTGTTCGTATGGCATACAGGGAACGTTACCTTCCGCAACTCGGCTTCATATATTATACCGCTTTAATCAGATGCGGAATTGATACATCCTACCTGAAGCCTTTATTCTCTGTGTCGACAGCACCTGGTCCATCGCAAATAACTTTATGCCAAGCCTTGGTACTTGTGTCCTTTTCAAGGGTTGCTCCACTGGCATATCGTTGTGCTTGGTACCGCAACTTTCTTTCTTTACCTATGACACTCAGCGTGTTACTTCCAATCTGCAAATCTTATAAATTGGTTCTTTTAAGATGCCGCTTTCAGGTGAATAGGTTTCAAACAAAACAGCCAACGCGCATTTCACCCATGATCCTTTGTGACAAGGGCTTCATCAGCCCTGATAGTTTAAGTATATTTGTCTGGAAGTTAACAAACCAAACCTTGGCATCTCAATGTGATATTTAAATGCAACTCTGATTTGGGAGATTATTGTGAATAAGGTAATTTTTATGATCTTTGTATAGCATATTATAACAGCATAAACGTGTATAGTTTGATTCATAACCTGGTTCCTATAAATATAATTTAATGTGTCTATAAATTTTAACTAATATAACATTTACATTAATTTGTATTGTTTTGTATATGCATTTTATTGGGGGTTTATTTTAAAGAATAATTATTAAATATATTGTATTATAACCCGGCCATATACTGACAGCATCCACACACAGCGATCGGAACAAGTAACTACACACAGCGATCAGAACAAGACGATCATATGTAGCTTTTCTGTTTATCTGTACTTAAATAATTATTTTCCAAACTAAAACGTTTAAATATGTTAACAAAAAATGCTTACAATATCCTGATTGCTCGTTAGAGTCTTCGGGGGTTTTGTCACGGCATACAAACAACTACTACGCTCTATGCTCCAATACTAAACAATGAATCAAGTGATTGATTATTTACTATGTATCAGAGCAGAGAAAGTATTTTTGTGCATGCGCTAGAAAATAATTTCACGAGAGCAAGCACGGATCACTATGTAAAGACCAGGTGGGACCGTTCTTACGTGTAACACTCAAAAAAACAAGAAACAAGTGGGGGGGGGAACATTGCAAAATAAAAAAATATAATAGCGACCACATAGTTTGCAACTTGGTTAATGCATAGCATTAATCGTGGATCTTCAAATTGACTTTCACTTTAAAGCATAGCCGAGCAGAGAATAAGAAACAGATATGTAGGAAAAACAAAAAAAACGATCGATAGGAGGTGTAAATTACCTCTGTTGCCCAAAATATTTAAAAATGTCAGGGCCTATGGACTATCGTCATTCTGAAAGAAGATCATTTATCAGGTAAGCATTCATTTTGTATTATTTTGTAAAATGATGATAGTCCATAGGGTCCATAACACGTGGAATTATACCCAAGCAGATAGCCCATATTTACGGAATGGGTGGGATATTTTTCTGGCAGTTCCTATTTATTAGACACTGCAGCCTGAAGGTTTTTCCTGACAAAAGCTGCTTTTGAAGAAACAAAAAGATCAAAGCGGTAACATTTGGAAAAAGACCAGAGAAGACCATGTTGCGCTCTGCAAATCTGCTCCAAGGATGCATCATTTTTGAAAGCCCAGGAAGTTACAACTGATCTTGTAGAATGGGCAGTCGTGCACTTAGGGGGCGACTTTCTTGCTACCAAGTAAGCCTTGTAAACTACCTGGTTGAGCCAAGAGGCCAAAGCTACAGTAGTAGCCTTCTGCCCTTTACGAGTCCCAGAGTAGTGAACAAACCAGCTGGAAGGTTGTCTGAAGTTTTATCTTTAAACTACTAAGGAATGCAATAATCTGACTACATCATGACTATGTATAAGTCGTTCCTTAGAATTAGTAGGATCTGGACACAAAAAAGAACGACCATCTACTGATTGATATGTTCTGAAGAAATTACTTTAGGAAGAAAAATCATTAATAGTACAAAGCATAGCTTTATCGTTGTGAAAAATAAAAATGGAGAATCACAGGATAAAAGGTGATATCTACCTCTCCTAGCTTAGGAAATTACTAATAAGGAAAGCACTTTTTCTGGATAAGAGTTTGATATCAATGGAATGCATTGGTTCATAGGGACTGCTTGTTCTTTATCCATGAAGAACCAGGCTTCCTGGCCAGCTTGGAGGGCTCAGGTTTCTGAGAAGAGGGGGACTTCTTTCCAGAGGAACGAAAGGAATGAAACCTATTATTAATTGGTCTGCTCTTTCCCTAAGAAAAAGCCCCCCCCCCCCCCCGTCCAAATCCAAACCAAATAGAATATTCCCTTGGGAGGAAAGAGACAATAACCTTTTTATTTAATTTTTTTTAAAACCATGTTGGCTGATCAGGATTTTAACCATAAAGCCTTCTTGCAATAACTGCCATAGACTTTTTCGTGATCTTAATGTTCATTGATTGTCACATATAAAGGATCTAATGCAATTCTAGAGGTCCTGAGCAGAGGACTGATCAGAAACCATTTTGGATAGAGGTAATAGACACTGCTGGTTTAAGCAGAAGATCAGTCTGAAGGAAGAACTTTCTCAAGAAAGACTCCATTTTGAAGTTCATTAGATCCCTGAAAGAGGTGCAATCCTTCATGGGGATGGTAGTGGGTTTGGCAAGGGTGGAAATAGCTAAATCCAACTTGGGCATGGTTTCCCAAAATTCCACGTTCTTCTCCGGAACCAGGTACATTTTCTTAAAACTGGAAGGAGCAGATAGAATACCAGGTTTTTTTCTATTTATTGGCTATATAGTTAGAAACCAAATCTGGAACCTAAAATACCTCTGGAATCTTAGGAGGAACTTTGAAGACAACATTTAACTGATTTACGGGCTTGTTTTCAGCATGTTTTTTTTATCAGAAATACCTAGAGTTCTCAGTACCTCATGCCACAAGGTGCGGGATATGCTCCACTTCAAATCTGAAAGCATTGTCAAATTCCATGAAACTTCCCCATCTGAACTGGATGATTTTAAGTCCTAAAAGTCAGAGATCTGAAGCAGGACAGGAATTTAAGGCTGAGGGAAAGGAGTTTGCATGTTCACATCCAGAGTGAGGTAAATCCCCAGATTAGAGATTACGTTTACTTGGCATGGGGATAGCCGCTAAACAGTCTGCCATAGCCTTGTGTAAATTTTCTTCAAGCTTATGTCCTGCTCCTGTATATATTACTCAGGGAGCCGCTACTGACTTTACTCATATTTCCTTAGAGGAAGTAGAGGGATGCGGCTGATTTGCATGCAGAAATTGAGGTACACAACTATTGAAAAGTTGATTGACCTAGCACACTGGAACAGATTTGCAAAACAGACACATAAATCTAAAGGGTGAGGTATCAGAAGGACTATCTTCCAAAGTTTTTGACATATTTTCAGTGGGGACAGATTCACTGGGTTCCATTATGTGCAAAACTCACAAGTATAGCAGAGTATGAAAACAACACACATACTTATAAAATGGTAGAGAGCCCTTTACGCTAGCCAATTTATATCCCTGACACCTGCAAAGTACATAAATGGTATGGTAATACCTAGGCCCTATAATAGACTTACTGACAAAATGCCCCCAAGTTACCCCTTGGCAGCTCCTGTGTGGGTACTCACCTCCTCCAGTGAAAAAATCCAATTTGAGGCTGTTTTCAAAGAAGAAAAGCAGACAGATTCTTGGAAGGCCTTTTTATCCCCAGCTGCAGCTCTGGAGTGAGGATAAATTGACCGACGCTAATGGGGCGGGGTTACCGCCAAGAATACTGCTGGTGCCACAGAGAGGTTATAAACAGTGAAAACATCCTTAATAAAGTTTTAGTGCAAAAACAAATACATACCCATAAAACATTCCCAAAATGCTGCATAGGCTAACCGGATGCCTAGTGAAGAAACCGCTGATTGCACAGAGCAACCAGTGGTTTTCTTAATAGGCCTTGCCCTATTTTTTTTTTTAAAGTTATAAAAAAAGGCCCCAGGGCTGTCAAAGGATCCAAAAAGGGTGTCAGTGGTCTGAGAATGCCCTAAGTATTGAAGAGCAGTTATATTCCTGTTTTAGGCAAAAAAATTGTGTCAGTGGGAGAGCAGGCTTACTCCCCTGGCTATGCAGTACCTGTGTCAGAGTACCTTCTAATAGCCAGTGGGCTGTGTCTGTGCTGTGGTAAGTGGCTTAAAGTGACACTGAACTCAAATTTTTTTCTTTTGTGATTCAGATAGAGCATGTAATTTTAAGCAACTTTCTAATTTACTAATATTATCACATTTTCTTCATTCTCTTAGTATCTTTATGTGAAAAGCAAGAATGTAAGTTTAGATCCCGGCCTATTTTTGGTGAACAATCTGAGTTGTTCTTGCTGATTGGTGGATAAATTCACCCACCAATAAACAAGTGCTGTCCATGGCTCTGAAACAAAGATTGGCTGGCTCCTTAACTTAGATGCCTTCTTTTTCAAATAAAGATAGCAAGTGAACAAATAAAAATTGATAATAGGAGTAAATTAGAAAGCTGCTTAAAATTGCATGGTCTATCTCATTCACAAAAGAAAAAAATTGTGTTCAGTGTCCCTTTAACTAAAGTAGCACCCCTCCACCAAGTTACCAGTCACTAAACTGCATCAGTATCCAGTAGAGAGCTCATCCAGTGCTTGTACATGTAAAGCAGAGGATCTCTGAGGAAATACCTTTATCCCATTGGGGGGGGGGGGGGGGGGGGGGCTAAGAGACATGTCCCAGCAACAACTGAAGTTAGTTATGGCTGAAATCCAATAGGGAGATACTTTGCACATAACAGGGTATTCCTATGTTCCTGTATCATTCAGCTTGTCTGTCTTCTTTGTGAATGATATGTCCCAGGGATAAAGGGTCTCATATTGATCTGACCTCCCAAACACATCTATTCTCAAACTTCCCTGGGAGGCCAAGAACAAAACTGAAAAAAATGGAAGGTGGGGGGGGGGGAATTTAAGCTAGTGTGGGTTTCTGGCCTTCTCCTAGTGGCGGATATTATATCCCACATTATGGACCATTTGGACTAGCATCATTTTATGAATGAAACAAAAGTAGACAACACAATGTTTTCTTGCATTTCATGACACCAGTTAGTCATAAGATGTATGTCCAATTATACTTTTTTAGGCGTTTCTCACTGAAATAATTAACATACAACAATTCTTCTTTATGCATGAAAAACAGACATGTGGGGCCTATGACCCCTATGGGTAAGTAAGACTAGAGTAGAGAGAATATCACCAGCGTTACAGATGCTACCACACAAGCTCCTTACTAATGTGCAAGACCTCTGATATACTGATATACTGAACACTAATATACGGCTCAGGTTCTCTATTGGTAAGTCTAATACCTATATCTGCTTATGTATAGTAGCAATATTGCACTATGTTTTTTATTTCTATATAGGTCATTGAGGATAATAATCTTTATAAGAACACTTCACTTAAAGGGAAATATTTAAAGAGGGAAATCACCTATACAGCACTCTCTGAAGCGTTTTTTCCCATTTCAGGATACACATTACTTTTGGATTTAATAACATTCATTGGATTACAGTTTTCTATTGGGATACATACTTACATATATTTTTACAATATATATTTTGTTGCGACACTATTCACAATTTTTAGGCGTACACCTGGTTTTTTTCACACGGACACACTTCTAAAAGTTTTTTTTTGCATTTTTTCATATTTTTATATTATATATTTTTTCACCATATTTATTATATCTTTAATATATATTTCATCATGTTTTTCAATAAGAATTAATCCCATTTTTTCACGTCTTTCACGTTTTTTATATTGGATCAATCACATCCCATTGAATTAACTTGGATAGAACATTTTGTATCATCTTACTGTTTGGACTTTTATTTTGGACTTTCATTTTATTATAGAGGTTTTATTTAAACACCCACTATAGGTATTACCTTATATAGGGTATGTGGAAATATGCACCAAAATCTAGTCTCTGATTTACCGCTTTTATATAGAACATTAGAGGATCTTATATGGTTTTTTATTGACTGTTAGCTTCTGCAGGAGTCTATTTTATATATTAGGATATGTGTAACAAATTGTTATTTAGGTTTTAAATAAATTGTATTTTGATATTTTTAACTTTAAAAAATTGTATTTTAATTTGTTCCACCAATCCTATCTGATATACCTTTTGACTCCACCTTCAGCAGGCTATCCCCATTTGGGGACTGTCAGCGCTCCCCCTCAGCATTTGTTTGATTCCCTATGGGTAAGTAAATGACAATTCTTAGCAGTCCGCAAGACACTTCAATCGCCCATGCCTCTCTGCATGTTATATATATATATATATATATATATATATATATATATATATATATATACACACAACTTAAAAAAATGAAAAGTAAAGCTTGTTATTATAATCTCACAATGTATTATTCTTTATTTCAGTTTACATTCCTGGTTGAAACTAAGCAATAATTAGTGAAATATTATACACTATTGAAGGACTTGTCAAATTGGGATTACCAAAAATTTATTTCATAACAAAACAAATTTAACTATAAAAATTGTCTGCACATCTCTCTCTTTGCTTCATCACATACTATCTTCTCCTTTAAGGGTTAACTTACAAAAAGATAACGCCACACTGCTAACAATCATTGTGACAAGAACAAGTCAAAAATATTTAGTGCAAAACTGAGCAGCATTTTTTTTTCCCAATTTGACTTATATTGTGCTAACAACAACAAAAGTTGTATCTGCCAAATCACTACGGTAAAATCCAGAAACAGAACTAGCATTTTCGGTAGGTAGGGAAAATAGTAAAGCAGCAATTTTATTTTATTTTTTTCCAGCTGTTCCACTTATTCTCCAAAAAAAAACTTTTGTACCACATCTGTAAGCTAAGTTCATGGGTAAAAAAAACTAGTGCTATGCTTGTTTTGGTTAAGCATACTGTTGGAATGAAAACAGAATTTATGCTTACCTGATAAATTTCTTTCTCTTGTGGTGTATCCAGTCCACGGGTTCATCCTTTACTTGTGGGATATTCTCCTTCCCAACAGGAAGTGGCAAAGAGAGCACACAGCAGAGCTGTCCATATAGCTCCCCCCTAGGTCCACCCCCCAGTCATTCGACCGAAGGTTAGGAAGAAAAAGGAGAAACCATAGGGTGCAGTGGTGACTGTAGTTTAAGCAAAATATCGACCTGACTTAATAGCCAGGGCGGCCGTGGACTGGATACACCACAAGAGAAAGAAATTTATCAGGTAAGCATAAATTCTGTTTTCTCTTGTAAGGTGTATCCAGTCCACGGGTTCATCCTTTACTCGTGGGATACCAATACCAAAGCTTTAGGACACGGATGAAGGGAGGGAACAAGACAGGTACCTTAAACGGAAGGCACCACTGCTTGTAAAACCTTTCTCCCAAAAATAGCCTCCGAAGAAGCAAAAGTATTGAATTTGTAAAATTTGGAAAAAGTATGCAGCGAAGACCAAGTCGCTGCCTTACAAATCTGTTCAACAGAAGCCTCATTTTTAAAAGCCCATGTGGAAGCCACTGCTCTGGTAGAAAGAGCAGTAATTGTTTCGGGAGGCTGCTGGTCAGCAGTCTCATAGGCCAAACGGATGATGCTTTTCAGCCAAAAGGAAAGAGAGGTAGCAGTCGCCTTCTGGCCTCTCCTCTTACCAGAATAGATAACAAACAATGAAGTTGTTTGTCTGAAATCCTTAGTTGCTTGTAAATAGAACTTTAAAGCACGAACCACATCAAGATTGTGTAACAGACGTTCCTTCTTCGAAGGAGGATTAGGACACAGAGAAGGAACAACAATTTCCTGGTTAATATTCTTATTAGACACAACCTTAGGAAGAAAACCGGGTTTGGTACGCAAAACTACCTTATCTGCATGGAAAACCAGGTAAGGTGAATCACACTGTAAAGCAGATAATTCTGAAACTCTTCGAGGAGAAGAGATAGCTACCAAAAACAAAACTTTCCAAGATAAAAGCTTAATATCTATGGAATGTAAAGGTTCAAACGGAACCCCTTGCAGAACTGAAAGAACTAAATTCAGACTCCATGGCAGAGCCACAGGTCTATAAACAGGCTTGATTCTGACTAAAGCCTGACTAAACGCTTGAACATCTGGTACTTCCGCCAGACGTTTGTGTAAAAGAATATACAAAGCAGATATCTGTCATTTTAAGGAACTAGCTGACAATCCTTTCTCCAATCCATCTTGGAGAAAGGACAATATCCTGGGAATCTTAATCTTACTCCATGAGTAACCCTTGGATTCGCACCAACAAAGATATTTTCGCCAAATCTTATGGTAGATTTTCCTGGTGACAGGCTTTCTAGCCTGAATCAGGGTATCAATAACCGACTCAGAGAAACCACGCTTTGATAGAATTAGGCGTTCAATCTCCAAGCAGTCAGACGCAGAGAAATTAGATTCGGATGTTTGAAAGGACCTTGTATTAGAAGGTCCTGTCTCATTGACAGAGTCCATGGTGGAACAGATGACATGTCCACTAGGTCTGCATACCAGGTCCTTCGTGGACACGCAGGCGCTATTAGAATCACTGACGCCCTCTCCTGCTTGATTCTGGAAACCAGACGAGGAAGGAGAGGAAACGGTGGAAAAACATAGGCCAGATTGAAGGACCAAGGCGCTGCTAGAGCATCTATCAGCACCGCCTGGGGATCCCGGGACCTGGACCCGTAAAGAGGAAGCTTGGTGTTCTGACGGGACGCCATCAGATACAACTCTGGAGTGCCCCATAGCTGCGACAGCTGGGCAAATACCTCCGGGTGGAGTTCACACTCCCCCGGGTGAAAAGTCTGACGACTTAGAAAATCCGCCTCCCAGTTGTCTACTCCTGGGATGTGAATTGCTGAGAGATGGCAAGAGTGATCCTCCCATCATGCTGTCATGGAGGCAGCTGCAGGCTTCTTGGCCTGTTTACCCTTATTCCAGCCCTGGTAAGGTTTCCAGGCTGGCCTGGGTTGTGAAGCATTACCCTCTTGCTTTGTAGCAGAGGAGGATGAAGCGAGGCCACTCCTGAAATTCCGAAAGGAACAAAAATTATTTTGTTTGTTCTTTATCTTAAAGGACTTGTCCTGAGGGAGAGCATGGCCTTTTCCCCCAGTGATTTCTGAAATAATCTCTTTCAATTCAGGCCCGAAGAGGGTCTTTCCTTTGAAAGGGATGTTCAAGAGTTTGGATTTTGACGACACATCAGCCAACCAGGACTTTAGCCATAACGCCCTGCGCGCTAAAATGGCGAAACTTCAATTCTTTGCCGCTAACTTAGCTAGTTTTAAAGCGGCATCTGTGATAAAAGAATTAGCCAGCTTAAGAGCCTTAATTCTGTCCATAATGTCCTCATATGAGGTCTCCATCTGGAGCGCATCTTCCAGCGCCTCGAACCAGAAAGCAGCTGCAGTAGTTACAGGAACAATGCACGCAATAGGTTGGAGAAGAAAACCTGGTTGAACAAAAATTTTCTTAAGTAATCCCTCTAATTTTTATCCATAGGGTCTTTAAAAGCACAACTGTCTTCAATTGGTATGGTTGTGCATTTAGCAAGAGAAGAAACAGCCCCCTCCACCTTAGGGACCGTCTGCCACGAGTCCCGCATGGGGTCAGATATGGGGAACATTTTCTTAAAAACAGGAGGGGGAACAAACGGAATACCTGGTCTATCCCACTCCCTAGTAATAATATACGCAATCCTCTTAGGGACCGGGAAACACATCAGTGTAAACAGGAACTTCTAGGTACTTGTCCATTTTACACAATTTCTCTGGAACCACCAAAGGGTCGCAGTCATCCAGAGTAACTAATACCTCCCTGAGCAATAAGCGGAGGTGTTCTAGTTTAAATTTAAAAGCTAACGTATCTGAATCTGTCTGAGGAGCAACCTTTACCGAATCGGAAATTTCTCCCTCAGAAAGCACATCCCTCGCCCCCATTTCAGAGGGTTGTGAGTGTATATCGGATACGGCTACTAAAGCATCAGAATGCTCAGAATCTGTTCTTAAAACAGAGCTATCACGCTTTGCAGGTAACACGGGCAGTTTAGATAAAAACACTGAGAGGGTATTATTCATAACTGCCGCCAAGTCTTGCAAGGTAAAAGAGTTAGACGCACTAGGGGTGCTAGGCGTCGCTTGAGCGGGCGTAACTGGTTGTGACACTTGGGGAGAGGTTAACGGGCTAACCTCATTACCTTCTGTCTGAGAATCATCTTGGGCCACATTTTTAAGTGCAACAATATGTTCTTTAAAGTGTATAGACATATCAGTACAAGTGGGACACATTCTGAGAGGGGGTTCCACCATGGCTTCTAAACACATTGAACAAGGATTTTCCTTGGTGTCAGACATGTTTAACAGACTAGTGCAGGGGTCAGCAACCTTCGGTTCCCAGATGTTTTGGAACTACATTTCCCACGATGCTGAGACACTCTTTAGGCTATCTGAGCATCATGGGAAATGTAGTTACAAAACATCTGGGAGCCGAAGGTTGCTGACCCCTGGACTAGTAGTAAGACAAACAGGCTTAGAAATCACTTTAATCAAGTAAAAACACACTTTGAATAAAACGTTACTGTGCCTTTAAGAGATAAAAAAGGCACACAATTTTGCAAAACAGTGAAAAATGCAGCAAACTTTTCGAAATTTTTACAGTATGTACCTAAAGCATTAGCAAGATTGCACCACTAGCAATAAAAACGATTAACCCCTTAATGCCCAAACCGGATCGACAGTAAGACAACAGACCGGTTAAAACAACTTCAGCACCTTGCCACAGCTCTGCTGTGGCCCTACCTGCCCTTAGGAACCAGATTTTTGGGGAAAAAGCTTCTTATAGGCCCTCAAACTGAAGCAGGACCCTCCATATGAAACAGCCTGAACTTCTAGTCAAAATTAACTGCGCATCTGAGGCGAGAAATTAGGCCCCTCCCACCTTACGCCGGTGCTGTGAGGCCTAAAGAAACACTCCTAAGTGCTTTAATAATAGCCATGTGGGTAACAACCCCTGAAAGAAACCCAAAGGAACCTTCAAAGTGTCTCAAAAAACGATATTTTCAATAAAAAAAACGTTTGCCATTAAGTAGTGTCAACCAGCATAAACTAGCCCTGTTATGTAAGCTTGCAATTCCTTACTAAGTCTCTGAATACAGCTTACCCTTCCCTCATGGGGATCTTATCAGTCTTTTCCAGCATTATCACAGTCTTGTCTAGAAAAAAATGACTGAACATACCTTATTGCAGCCTAACCTGCAAACCGTTCCCCCCCAACTGAAGTTTTCTTGTACTCCTCAGTCCTTTGTGGGAACAGCAGTGGATTTTAGTTACAACATGCTAAAATCATCTTCCTCCCTGCAGAAATCTTCATCTCCTTTCTGCTAGAGAGTAAATAGTACACACCGGTACCATTTAAAATAAACTTTTGCTTGTAGAAAATAAAAACTACAATTCTAACACCACATTCACTTTACCCTTCCGATTGCTTAGAGCCGGCAAAGAGAATGACTGGCGGTGGAGCTAGGGGGGGGAGCTATATGGACAGCTCTGCTGTGTGCTCTCTTTGCCACTTCCTGTTGGGAAGGAGAATATCCCACAAGTAAAGGATGAACACGTGGACTGGATACACCTTACAAGAGAAAAGGGGTGAGATGATGTATATCTCTTATTGCATATCTCACGCTGAGTTCTCTATTTCACTTTTATCTCCACCACAAGTTAAATTAACATTGATTTTGCCCTGGAAAACAGAATTTATGCTTACCTGATAAATTTCTCTCTCTTACGGTGTATTCAGTCCAAGGATTCATCCTTACTTGTGGGATATTCTCAATCCCTACAGGAAGTGGCAAAGAGAGCACACAGCAAAGCTGTCCATATAGCTCCCCTCAGGCTCCGCCCCCCCCAGTAATTCGACCGACGGTTAGGAGAAAAAGGAGAACCATAGGGTGCAGTGGTGACTGTAGTTATAAAATTTGAACCTGACTTAAATGTCAGGGCGGGCCGTGGACTGAATACACCCTAAGAGAAAGAAATTTATCAGGTAAGCATAAATTCTGTTTTCTCTTACTTGGTGTATTCAGTCCACGGATTCATCCTTACTTGTGGGATACCAATACCAAAGCAATAGGACACGGATGAAGGGAGGGAACAAGTCAGGTCACCTAAACGGAAGGCACCACTGCTTGCAAAACCTTTCTCCCAAAAATAGCCTCCGAAGAAGCAAAAGTATTGAATTTGTAAAATTTGGCAAATGTATGCAGTGAAGACCAAGTCGCTGCCTTACAAATCTGTTCAACAGAAGCCTCATTCTTTAAAGCCCATGTGGAAGCCACAGCTCTGGTAGAATGAGCTGTGATTCGTTCAGGAGGCTGCTGTCCAGCAGTCTCATAAGCCAATCGGATGATGCTTTTCAGCCAAAAAAAAGAGAGGCAGCAGTCTCTTTCTGACCTCTCCTCTTACCAGAATACACAACAAACAAGGATGATGTTTGTCTGAAATCTTTAGTTGCTTTTAAATAGAATTTCAAAGCACGAACCACGTCAAGATTGTGTAAGAGTCGTTCCTTTCTAGAAACTGGATTAGGACACAGAGAAGGAACAATAATTTCCTGGTTAATATTCTTATTAGAAACCACTTTTGGAAGAAAACCAGGTTTGGTACGCAAAACAACCTTATCTGCATGGAACACCAGATAGGGTGAATCACACTGCAAAGCAGACAATTCAGAGACTCTTCGAGAAGAAGAAATGGCTACTAAAAACAAAACTTTCCAAGATAATAACCTAATATCTATGGAATGTAATGTAAAGGTACAAACGGAACCCCTTGAAGAACTGAAAGAACCAAAATTTAGACTCCAAGGAGGAGCCACAGGCTTGATTCTAACAAGGGCCTGTGCAAACACCTGAACGTCTGGTACAGCTGCCAGGCGCTTATGTAACAGAATAGACAGAGCAGATATCTGTCCCTTTAATGAACTAGCTGACAGACCTTTCTCCAATCCTTCTTGGAGAAAAGCCAGTATCCTTGGAATCCTAACCTTACTCTATGAGTAACCCTTGGATTCACACCAACTAAGATATTTCCGCCATATCTTATGGTAAATTTTCCTTGTGACAGGCTTTCTAGCCTGTATCAAAGTGTCTATAACGCTTAGCTAGGATTAAGCGTTCAATCTCCAAGCAGTCAGTTGCAGAGAAACTAGATTTGGATGCTTGAAAGGACCTTGAATTAGAAGATCCTGTCTCAATGGCAGTTTTCATGGTGGGACCGATGACATGTCCACTAGGTCTGCATACCAAGTCCTGCGTGGCTACGCAGGCGCTATCACGATTACCGAAGCCTTCTCCTGTTTGATTCTGGCTATTAGCCGAGGGAGAAGAGGAAACGGTGGAAAGACATAAGCTAGACTGAATGACCAAGGCGCTATTAAAGCATCTATCAATGCCGCCTTGGGATCCCTGGATCTGGATCCGTAAAGGGGAAGTTTGGTGTTCTGACGGGACGCCATCAGATTCAATTCTGGAATAACCCATAGCTGGGTCAGCTGAACAAAAACCTCCGGGTGGAGTTCCCACTCCCCCGGATGAAAAGTCTGACGACTTAGAAAATCCGCCTCCCAGTTGTCTACCCCTGGGATGTGAATTGCAGATAGATGGCAGGAGTGATCCTCCGCCCATTTGATGATCCTGGATACCTCCTTCATCGCTAGGGAACTCTTTGTTCCTCCCTGATGATTGATGTACGCTACAGTCGTGATGTTGTCCGACTGAAATCTGAGGAATTTGGCCTCCACTAGTTGAGGCCATGCCTGGAGCGTGTTGAATATCGCTCTCAGCTCCAAAATGTTTATTGGGAGAAGAGATTCTTCCCGAGACCATGTACCCTGAGCCTTCAGGGAGTTCCAGACCGCACCCCAGCCTAACAGACTGGCGTCGGTCGTGACAATGATCCACTCCGGTCTGCGGAAACTCATTCCCTGAGACAGGTGAACTTGAGACAACCACCAGAAAAGAGAGTCTCTGGTTTTCTGGTCCATTTGTATTTGAGGAGATAAATCTGCGTAATCCCCATTCCAATACTTGAGCATGCACAGTTGCAGTGGTCTGAGATGAATTCGGGCAAAGGGGACTACGTCCATTGCCGCCACCATTAAACCAATTACCTCCATGCACTGAGCCACAGAAGGCTGAGGAATGGAATGAAGAGCTCGGCAGGTGTTCAACAGTTTGGACTTCCTGACCTCTGTCAGAAAAATTTTCATTTCTACCGAGTCTATTAGTGTTCCCAGGAAGGGAACCCTTGTAAGTGGGGACAGAGGACTTTTTTCTACGTTCACTTTCCACCCGTGAGACCTTAGAAAGGCCAGAACAATGTCCATATAAGCCTTGGCTCTGTGGAAAGACGACGCCTGTATTAATATGTCGTCTAGGTAAGGTTCTACTGCAATGCCCCGCGGTCTTAACACCGCCAGAAGGGACCCTAGAACCTTTGTGAAAATTCTGGGAGCGGTGGCCAACCCGAAAGAAAGGGCCACGAACTGGTAATGTTTGTCCAGAAAGGCGAACCTTAGGAACTGATGGTGATCTTTGTGGATAGGAATATGTAGGTACGCATCCTTTAGATCCACGGTAGTCATATATTGACCTTCCTGGATCATCGGCAAGATTGTCCGAATGGTTTCCATCTTGAAAGACGGAACTCTGAGGAATTTGTTTAAAATCTTTAGATCCAGGATTGGCCTGAAAGTTCCCTCCTTTTTGGGAACTACGAACAGGTTTGAGTAAAAGCCCAGTCCTTGGTCTGCAATTGGAACTGGGTGTATTACTCCCATTCTTAGGAGATCTTCTACACAGCGTAAGAATGCCTGTTTCTTTGTTTGGTCTGAAGACAAACGAGAACTGTGGAACCTTCCCCTTGGGGGAGAATCCTTGAATTCTAGAAGGTACCCCTGAGCAACTATTTCTAATGCCCAGGGATCCGGAACGTCTCTTGCCCAAGCCTGAGCAAAGAGAGAAAGTCTGCCCCCTACTAGATCCGGTCCCGGATCGGGGACTACCCCTTCATGCTGTCTTGGTAGCAGGAGCAGGCTTCTTGGCCTGTTTACCCTTATTCCAGCCCTGCAGAGGTTTCCAGGATGCTTTGGGCTGGGAAGTGTTATCTTGCTTTGCGACAGCAGAGGTCGCAGCTAGTCCGCTCCTGAAGTTGCGAAAGGAGCGAAAATTAGCCTTGTTTTTGGCCTTAAACGGCCTATCTTGTGGAAGGGCATGACCCTTGCCCCCAGTGATATCTGAAATAATTTCTTTCAGCTCTGGGCCGAAAAGAGTCTTCCCCTTGAAGGGAATATTTAACAGATTTGTTTTGGACGACACATCCGCCGACCATGATTTGAGCCAAAGCGCTCTTCGCGCCATGATGGCAAAACCTGATTTTTTTGCCGCTAGTTTAGCTAACTGGAAAGCGGCATCAGTGATAAAAGAATTAGCCAGCTTTAGAGCATGAATTCTATCCATGACCTCATCGTATGAAGTCTCCCTCTGGAGGGACTCCTCCAGGGCCTCGAACCAAAAGGCCGCTGCAGTAGTTACAGGAATTATGCAGGCAATTGGTTGAAGTAGAAAACCTTGCTGAACAAAAATTTTCTTCAGCAATCCTTCCAATTTTTTATCCATAGGATCTTTGAAAGCACAACTGTCCTCTATTGG